>NC_083718.1:103909781-104212812 GCF_028564815.1 Eubalaena glacialis
CTCAATGACCATTTTTGACAAGCATTTTCTGAAAATAATAAACTTAATTTGCCAAGCAGGATATCAAGAAACTGTGAACTTGTTAATGGCAAACACTTGTTTTTCCACTCTTTTTATCTCTAGGATGTAACTCTATGTGTATGGTAAACCCGCAAGCAAAATTTGTTGAATGCATAAATAAACAACACATTTTCTTAAAGTACCTATAATTTTTTTAAATAAACATTTTAAAGAATGTAGCATTTGACCATCACTGCTCTGGTTGCTACTAAAAACATAAAAGAATATACATTTTCACAGAACATAAAATTTCAACAAGAAAATCCACATACCAATGAAATTAATTTTGGTGTTGAAAGAGACTGATATTTTAAAATGCTCTTCATTGCATATTGTTTCACAGAACATCAGATTTAAAAAGAATATTGAAGATTTAAAAAATTCAATGAACTTATTTTTATAAATGAGGAACTGAGTATAGATTAGTTAATGGTGTTACCTGAATTCGATTATATAACAACATACATTTGTGAAGTTGGTTTAGAATCTAAATCTCTTTAAACCATGTTAGTGAACTTTCTAGAATGGGAAAAATTCTTCCCTTTCATAGAATCTAGCAAAGCAAGTATAAAATTATTTCAGATACACACATACACA
Source organism: Eubalaena glacialis (assembly GCF_028564815.1). NCBI lineage: Eukaryota > Metazoa > Chordata > Mammalia > Artiodactyla > Balaenidae > Eubalaena > Eubalaena glacialis. The sequence goes on from NC_083718.1 coordinate 103,910,439, forward strand.
CACACACAAGAAAAATACATTCCTCTTAATTAAATTGTAATTTCCTAGTGACTGTATGAGAACAAAAACTTTAAAGAAATATAGTTACTTTTAGTTAAATCATATTTTCCTCATGTCTATAAATCAAACTTGCCAAAGCAAATATGAGAGAGAGAGAGCACCTTTATTCCTTAATCCCATTAAGAGATAATGATGATATTGGTGGATCCAGCTATAAATGAATTGTACATGCATGAGTACATATCATGTCTCTCCTACCAGTCTCCAGCACAGTTTACAGCTTGTTTTCCATTTCTCAAACAAATATTAGCAAAAGGGATGGGAGTAATCCATGATGTCACAGTACACAGGTTAACTTAAGATTTTCCTTAAATGTAGTTAGGAAGTACTGACATCAGTTATTAACCTGGAGATGTATTCTGACCTAAAGGAAAAAGATGACCTCAAGTTACACCATTAGAATATAGTAAATCTTTAAAAATATACTCATGTAAATGAGTAGTACTTTTCTGGAAAATATGATTAAAATTCCTCAGATTTGCTCATGTTATTCAAGAAACTGTACCTCTCTTAGCCTGAATCTACAGGGAGAGACTTGACTTTGAATGAGTTCTTTGAATGTCTTATAAACATAGTTTCATTCTGCTTTGTCCCTGAAGGATTAGATGAGATTTAATCATTCCAAGTATTAATTTTCTAATAAAATTTTAAGCTTTTTACCTAAAATTTATTATTTATTTAATATATAATTGTCTATGTGTTTTCAAATCACTGGTAGTATTTTAAAGGGTGTTTGATACAGTTTATCCAGAGTCAGTATTCTTTCACATGCACTCACATTGTTAGCTCCTCATTTAAGTTGCAACTAGTATGTTCTGTCACAAAGTAGTTAATAAAAGTTGTTATGAAATAGGTTTTTTTTTTTTTTTAGATTATAGAACTTTGGAGGTACATAGTGATCTTGCTTTATTATGTTTGAAGCTTAACATAATCAAGATGATTTCATAACCCAAAGTTCTCAAGTCTTCCAGTAATGACCTTATATTTAAATATTCAAAAACAAAGACAAGTACTACAATTTTCCTTGCAAGTACAATGGAAAGGTAAAACCACTCTCCAGTATCTTTGGAGTGGACAGGGGTGGAGTGTGGGTGGGACACTTCCTTAATCTAGTCAGTCCAGTCTTAAGCTCTTTTCTGAAGTTTCTTGTATTCTCAGTCCTGTGACTTTCACCCCATCTAGCTTATTTTTCCACACTTGATACTATCTGCTTGTTTGTTATGATCAACAATTTCCTAAGGAATACTGGGTTTTGCAAATGAAGGTGAGTAATAGATATCCTTGTTGTTTTAAAGTTCTGGAACCAGTCTCTGCCTGCCATCATGTTGCTGAGGCCTCCACAGTTTCCTCTTTCAGATGTCAATCCCAGCCCCAGTTCTGTACCCAACAGACATCCGTGGAAGACCTCCTACCTCATTTCTGTGGATTTATTAAGGAGACCCAATTAACTCTATGTCTAATCTTCTTTGATCTAAATTATGTCCAGGGGGCCTTGCCTTTCAAAGCTAAACTTGATCTTTATTGGGTTTTTTTTCCTTAAGAAAGGATATGTAATTTTATCAACAAACCTGTAAACTTATCAACCAGAACTTTCCTTATTAGATCATAAGTATAGTTAGTTTAATGGGGGGTAGAAAGTTATGGAGAATTTATAATAGTCAGCAACTACTATTTGAGATAATGGCAAAAATTAAAAAGTAAATGTTAAAAGTAACTAGAATTATAACTTAAGTACATTGAAAGAGACTGTGGTCCATTAATTTGCATTCTTTCCATACTACGTCCAAATATTTTCAGAGATACATTTGTTAAACTAGTGCTTGATGATCCCTAGCAAACCTTTCATAAGTTTTTGATGTATTCTAATGCTTCAAAACTCTTATGTAAAATTTCCTCTAAATTAAAATCTCTTGTTTTATCTTATAGTTGGTGAAAATGAAGAACAATTGATCACCAACATTGATAAAATGGTTCTATAGACCACTTAATCCTTTAGAAATTTGCATTTACTGAGTAGATTAGATTAGAAGTGGGTTTCTGTTAATATTTTTTTCACATACAGACTGAAAACTTATCATTTAACCAATTACTTTCTTGTCTGTGTTTATAGAATATTCACCTGGTTTATGAATCCTGATGAATTGTGTTCAGGATGATCTGTTAATATATATATATATTTGCTTATATTATTACCTGTAGGTAGAAAATTAGAATGCTACTGTATAAGCTATCAACATTATTAAGAGTTAAACACTAACAAATATTCCACTATGTTATAAACTAAAATGGAAATTCCCCAAGGACTAGAAAATTTTGCTTTTTTTGCTCACTGATATATCTCAAGCTCCTGAAACAGTGCCTGCTACAAGTATAAAGTTACCGTTATAAACTTTCATAAATTTTAATTTATAAAAACTGTTTATAAATGAAGAGAAAGATCCAATGTCTCAGAGAAACTTGGCGATAGATACAAGTGGGAACAATTTCCACATTCAAAATATAGATGATAAATATGTCAATGCCAGTGTTTATCAAATTTACTTCTAACCGAAGATTCTTAAATGAAAACAATGATGAGTTACTTTTTTTTGCCACCGATATGGTAAAGAATCTTAACAGAAGCCTGGCCATAGGCCATAGCCACTTTTGCTATATAATGAACTGGGCTCTCTCTTAACGCAATTGGTGGTAGTTTCCCTTTTTTACACATCTGGAGGACATTTTGGTAATAATATAACAAAAGATTATTAAATGCTCTTGCCCTTTGACCTACGACTTACAGTTTTAAAAGTGCATTTTGATGCTATTTTATAAAATTGAAAAAAGAAATAATCATTACTCAATAAAATATGGGTTAAATAAATCCTGACACACTGGAATAGTGGAATAATATGCAGTAATTAAAATGTTATTGAAGAAAAATATGCCATGTCTTGAGAAAACATTATTTTGATAAGTTAAAAAATAAGTTAGAACAGTATGTACAACATGTTTCAAAATTTATCTAAAAATAAGTTATAGCTTGAAGTATACACATGAGTAGAAACAGAATTCTAAGGAATACACTAAAAAGTTAATAGTATATAGAGTGTGGAATTATAGGTGATTTTTATTTTATTGTGTGTTTTTTCTATGATAAATAAGTATTGCTTTTGTAATCAGTAAACTTGTTATTTTGAGTTTTAGGATAGATGCGGTTCAACTAAATAAAAATACTATCAAAATTGGGTAAAATCTAATGCAGTGCAAAGTGTAAAAGAAAGATCATGAGCAGTCAAATTATTTTCCTTGACTATAAAGTAATAAGGACTCTTGAATGTCCTACAAAAGAGAAAAGTGAGTTATTTTGTGGCATGAGTTTCGTCACAAGGAGAAAAATAATTGTTGTTTCCAAAGAAATCGAACATTAGTAGTTGTTAGTGAAAAAAACCTAAGATCCTCAGGTTATTGGAGCACATTATTGGAGTTTATGGAGATGATAAACGTTTTCATTTTAAATTGGCATTTAAAATATTTTCATTTGTTTGAGTAAATGGTAGAATAAAACAAAACCTTTATTCAGATTCCTATCTGTTGAAAAGATGTATTTTGCTAAATTCAAGTTTGTTCATCGTGTTACATTATCCTGACCAAATTTTACTCTTGTTTCTTTGGAATCCTCCAGTTCCCTTCCTAGGGAAAATAGTTCACCTGAAATATTATAGCTGAGTTACACAGAGGGTGTTCCTCCTACACCATTTTCAAAGTGACAAGCTAATCACAGCTACTTCTTAAGTAACAGTCATCTGAAAATCTTAAGTTAGCTTTATAATTCTGAAGAATTATTATTGCATCTACAGAGAGTTAATGATCACTTTCATGGTGCATAGCACTTAGTAATTTTATATTGTTTGACTTCTGTGCAGTTCTTGCAATTAGGGAGCATTTATTCTAGTGGGGTGACATGAACATAGATATAGATATACAGATTACATACACATATTAAGTAAATTATTTTAGATATATTCTGAGCTATGCATTTGAATGCTAATATGAATGCATGGAAAACATATGTAGATATTGGAGTACAGTTCAGCAGAAAGGTCTCCTGAGTACCATGGATTCTGTTCTATTATAAAGTTTCTGAAGAAGCTTGTCAAAAATTTGGAATGACAGTACCTTGCTGTTCCAGTGGAAAGGTCATTTTCATTTCCAGGAAATGCAGCACAAATTGTCTTTTTTCCATATGCTACAATATTTAGTATTATCACACCTAAGGACATTCTGTGGACAGATTTAAAAAAACACAATCACTTTTGCTGAAACTATCCAAAATGTAGAATTTGTCTTTTAGAAAACAATCACCTGTATAATCTCTAAATATTAATCTGCTGTGAAACAACCTGGTCTTTTATTTATTTATTTTTATAAATTTATTTATTTAGTTAGTTTTAAACTTTTGGCTGTGTTGGGTCTTCGTTGCTGTGCACGAGCTTTCTCTAGTTGCGGTGAGCGGGGGCTACTCTTCGTTGTGGTACGCGGGCTTCTCATTGTTGTGGCTTCTCTTGTTGCAGAGCATGGGCTCTAGGCGCGCAGGCTTCAGTAGTTGTGGCTTGTGGGCTCTAGAGCTCAGGCTCAGTAGTTGTGGCACACGGGCTTTGTTGCTCCGCAGCATGTGGGATCTTCCTGGGCCAGGGCTTGAACCTGTGTCCCTTGCATTGGCAAGCAGATTCTTAATCACTGCACCACCAGGGAAGCCCCCAACCTGGTCTTTTAAATCTGTACTTTTCAGGATGAGAAACCTATATGCTTGCTATTTCTGTGTGTGTATGTGTGTCTAAGAGAAAGAGAAGAGAGTTGATTTTGTTGATGTATTTCTAATATATAGATAGGTATAATAACATTTTTTTTTTTTGCTTTACCAAAGGCAAATATTTTATGTACAGTTAACCACTCTTTTTTTTTAAATACAGCAGGTTCTTATTAGTTATCTATTTTATACATATTAGTGTATACATGTCAATCCCAATCTCCCATTTCATCCCTCCCCGCCACACACACTTTCCCCCCTTGGTGTCCATATGTTTGCTCTCTACTACATGTGGAATCTAGAAACATGGTACAGATGAACCGATTTGCAAGGCAGAAATAACATTTTTACCCTGAAAGTGTAAGCTAAATATATCTTTTTTGCATGAGAAGTTTTTTTAAAGATTAAATATTACTTTTTTTTAAATAAAGCAGAATTTCATTATGGAAATATATACAGATGAAGTAGGTGTGAAATAATGAAATATAATATTCTGAAAAATGGAGCTTATAAATACAAAATTATAAGCTAAATGTCAAAAACATTGCTTATGCACACTTTCAGCTCTTTTTCAGATTCATTCTTTTTTATTTTTATTATCTTTACAACATATTATCAGTTACACTGACATTATGCATTTAAATAAAATTTTCATTCTCCCTAACTTCAGTGTGCATTTAAGCATACAATATGAATGATCTTACTAAATATTTTCCAGAAGCCCTTTCTCTAACTATTCAAAGTTCTCTCAACTCTCCCTATATATTCCTTATAAATACCTAAAGTGGTTTTTTAATATTTGTGGATTGATTGTACCAAAAATCTATCTGTTTTCTCTATAGTGTGAAACTTTCTCCAGGTTTGCAATATCTGCATTTCACAATTGCAACTCTAGGAAATCTCTCTGACAACTGCGAAAGTTGTCTCTGCTCCAGGGAATAAACTTGGGATCAAATATTATTCTGCACACCAGAAACATCCTCAAATTTGTGAGAAAATACAGTAACTGACAATCTAATTATAACATATTTATTTAGTATATAAAGCCCTAAGAGAAAAGGTATTATTTTCCTTGTGTTTTTAAAATTTATCTTCATTTACTTCATTATTATATTTCACTTGCTTTTTTGTTGTCTAAGTTTTGTTTCTAATTGGAAAATCTAGGCTTATTTTTGCATGAGAGGTACACAAATTCTGTGCATTTTTTTTCCCAAGATGTATCTCATGTTGTCTTTCCTGCCTGCATCGCAAACCTGTCTACATTTGTTATCACTATTATTCGTCTAAACTTGCTGGTGGTTTTACTATCCTCCAGATATGAATAAGCTGTGGATTTCATATCTTCAGAAAACCTAAGATATTAGATGAAAAAACATTAGAATTCATAAAGCAGTTCTGTATTGACAAAAGTTCTGTATGGAATTGAGAGAAAATCCCATTCACATGGCAACTATTCCTACCACTGCTACACTAATTCAAACTCTTAGGACTCTTGTTCCTGTTCTGTTCCTACTCCTACTTCTCTTAACACCACCATCAAGAGGCTACTACTAGTACAACCCTTACTATTGGATCATGACAATAATAAACCCCAAGGGGTGGACATGTTGATAAATAGGAGAAGGCTCTATGAAGAAAGCAAAACAACTTCTGAAAGGCAGGAAAAATAAAGCTTGAGTTAAAGACGTACTATATCATTATTTAGATTAAAAAAATGAATTTTGCAAAAGAAATCTATACATGCTAAATTAATTTAAGATTTATTGAATACTACAATTTCAATTAAACTTGAACAATATGATCCTGAAGTTTATCTGGAAGAAGGGAAAATTTGTTTTACTTGAGGAAGTATGATGGAGACTTACTTCACATGCTATTACAATGGAGTGTTTATTCATGCATTTGTAAAATATTTAATGAGCTCCCTACTCAGTGATGGACATTCATGACACAGCAGCAGACAGGGAAAGTTTCTCCCTTCATGAAGCTTGCAATCTCATTGAAAATATCAAAAACAGACTAGTAAACACAAGTGGACGATAACTCCTGATTATGATAATTTCTGTGAAGTATCAATATATTGTAGAACCCAAAATAGACAGAATGACCAGGAAATGTCTTTTTGAGGAAGTGACATTTGAGCAGAGACTCCAAGATGAGAATCAGTCAACGCTTTGCACAGATGAAAGAACAATATTCCTAGTTCAAGGTGCACGACTCAGGCAAGTCCTTTAATTTCTCTGTCCTGTTCTTCACCTGAAAAATGTTGATACTGTAGTATCTACCTTATAGAAGAAATAAGAAAATGAGTTACTCTGTGTCAAGTACATAAAACAGTGCCAGATATACAGTAAATATTCAATGAATGTTGACAAGCTTTTGATAATACCTGAAACTTCAGTAAAAATGAATAGAGATGAACAGAAAATCTAGCCAAAAAGAAATAAGGATAATAATCATATTTTATATAAAATTTATTCTCATTAACAATCCAAAAATAAATGGGAGTCATTTAATTTTCTTCATTACACACATTTAAAATCATTCTATTTAAGCAATATAAAAGAGTAGACTTGGGCTTCCCTGGTGGTGCAGTGGTTGAGAATCTGCCTGCCAATGCAGGGGACAGGGGTTCGAGCCCTGGTCTGGGAAGATCCCACATGCCGCGGAGCGACTAGGTCCTTGAGCCACAATTGCTGAGCCTGCGCGTCTGGAGCCTGTGCTCCGCAACAAGAGAGGCCGCGACAGTGAGAGGCCCGCGCACTGCGATGAAGAGTGGCCCCCGCTTGCTGCAACTAGAGAAAGCCCTCGCACAGAAACGAAGACCAAACACAGCCATAAATAAATAAATAAATAAAATTTAAAAATAATAATAATAATAAAAAAATAAAGCAAATAATTAAAAAAAAAAAGAGTAGACTTACAGAACTAACAACCAATAACTTTAATTTCAAATATTGTCAGAATGACTGAATGTGTTTATCTTAAAATCTTGGGGTAATTTGTATTTTTTAAATGAATTTAATGCTTATAAAGATATAGTGGAAACCAAGGAAATCCAGTTATTGGAACATGTGGGCAGGAAGTGGGAAATCTGGGTTCCATTATGAAGTTTCCCACTCAGTTTCTCTGCCTACCACCTTGACAATCATTGAGACTTTCATTTTCTTATACGTAGAAAAAAGCAACAGAGAAAAGAACATTTAAAAATTGGTAACATTTCTCAGTATGAAATATTTTTGAATACCTCAATATGCATTTGTGTCTGAGTTATCAGTAAATGGTTTTTATGATTTTCTAAAAAGAATTATGATATGTACATTTAGGGAAACTATAATAGGCTAATGTTTTCATGGGAGTTGAACAAATAAATGCCAACATGTTACAAGGAATGCTGATATCATTGGAGACTGATTTTGATATTTTGCCTTTGAAATTTCTAAAATAATGATAATAATAGGGATATAATAATAATGATAATACTAATGATACATTTCCTCTTCTGTTACACCTGAGAAATCAAAAACACCAAAAGGAAGATATGTACAACTTCTATATCATTTGGGATTTCCAAGACCCTAAGGATCCAGAATGAGGCCTTATTGGATCCCCTGTGAAAAATCACATGCCCTTTGCAAGATTTCTGCCAGTCTAACACCCAGAAAAGAGCTCCTTCTTCCCAGTGACAACCTGTATCCAATGATGCAGCCGAAGTGTAAATAACACACTCTCCCAATTCCAAGCAATTCTTAAGGTCCAGACAGCTCCAAAGCTCCCTGGATTGCAGTTTAACAACTCTGCTAGCCCGTCTTGCTTTCTTCACTCTTCTATAGGTGTTTATCTTGAAGGCAGCCTTCAATGAACATTGTACAAGCAAATCTCTATTTAAATCTGTTTCCTGGAAACCTTACCTAAGAGGCCCAATGTCAGAAGTGGTTCAAGGAAGCAGGAACTATAATGGGATATTGGAGTTGAATCATCAATTGGTCATTTGGCAGGAAGACCCCATTACTGGTGGAAGATAAAGCATGATTAACCCCTGGTGTCATGTAAATGTGCAATTGTTAAAACCTTCATTTGTGATAAACTGGGATGGGATACTGATGGAAGCAAATACACTAGCAGATGCAATATGTCAGACACATCGGAAGTTCAAGGGAAATAAGAATTATGAAATTGGATGGCTGCTAATGAATGTAATTGATATGTGAGGGAAATAAAAGGAAATTTGAAGTATGAGATGATTAGTCACCAAATAAAGTCTATGTACAAAAACCAGAAGGCCACTTTGGTAGTCAATAAAGTTCTTTCATTTTTCGCAAGTGTATTGCAGAAAAAACTGAGCGTCAGGTCCAGCACATAATTATAACTGAGTTCTAGAGGAGGTTGAATATTCAACCTGGGAGAATCTGGTATACCAACCAGAGCCCTGACTGGAGAAATATGAGGTCTTGTGACATAGGATGTGTATCTCTGACTCAATGTTTCAGAAAATCTTGAATCCTCAGGTTCCTCTGAACTTTTGGGTGTATAGAATTTTCTCAGTCTGTTATGTTCTACTCTAGCGTACCTCTTTTCTTGAAGATGATGCAGAGATCTCCTCTTTCAAGAAAACATACACACTGCTTTGCACCACAACATAACTCTTTTGACCAAGTCAGGAAGTGCTGGCCCTGCTAAAAGAAGAAAGAGATGATACCCTGTTGAAGTGACTGCAAGACCTTGTACAGTCAGGAGCTTCCATAGTGGAAGGGGTACAATGTAATCAACTTGTCACCAAATGGCTGGTTAGTTTCCTTGAAAGATAATTTTATATTGGAAGTTCAGCATTGACCATGCTTTTGACTGGATATCATCAGTGTTGGTAATTTTATCTGTATTTTTTTCTTTTGGATTTTTTTGTATGGAGTAAGGGGAGGGTTAGGTTTTAGTGTTTGGGTCATCAGGCTCCAGGACTGTCCAGTTCTTGGCCACTCCCTGAAGCCCTGCTGCTTACTCTGGCAGTGGCCAGTTGGCTTCATCCAGATCTTCTGCAGCAGCTGCCTTGTCGTCCTCAGGCACCGGTTCCATGTCAGCTTCAGCTGGCCCATGTTAATGGGAGCCCATACTATTAGACCTATGCATGGCCTCCATTTCTGTTATTGTAGCGCTTCTGTTATTGTGTTCCTTGTGCCAACACTGGGGTAGCCAATCATAGATGTTGGCTTTTGCCAACTGGGCAAGTCATTTGTCTAATTAATTTGATGTTCCTTTCACTGATATTCTAAAACCACAAGGACTTCTGGGTACTTGTGCTGCTTGCTCTGCAGCCTAGATTTACCGAAGATAATGTTCCCACCCTAAGCCCTATCCAAAACTAGCAGTCTTTTGTATCACCCAGTAAATAAACCAGAACAGCATTCATAAGTGTGAAATATGCTACCTCTAAAACTTTAAGAGGTCTACCAAATGTTATCCTTCCTTTTTAGTGGTGGAAGATGTAAGATGCAATATATATATTTTTTACTTTGGAGGACATGTCTAGACATGAAACAGACAACTGGATCCCTAAAATCTTCACTGAAAGGGCAGGTCCTGAATCTTTGTATGTTTTATCTCCTATCTTCTGTAGCACATTGTGGTCATTTAGTTCAACATGATGTCATCAATATAGGGGACCAGTGTGATATTCAGCAGAATGGTCAGATGGTACAAGATCCTCTGGCTATATTATGACAGAAGGCAGGAGAGTTAACATATCCCTGGAGCTATTAATATATACTACTTTCTGTCCCAAATGAATTTGAAATGTTTCTAATCCTCTTTCCTGATAGGGATGGAAAGAATGGATTCACCAGATCAATGACTGCATACCATGTATCTGAGACCATGTTAATCTGCTGTCATAAAAATGTCACATCTTAAACAGGAGCTGCGAGAGTGGGTGAATTTGTATTCTCCTCCAGGATCTGATTACATCCTTTATGTCTTTAAGGGTGGCTCAAATAGCTGCCACCACTTCACCCCCACTGCCGTGATGTAGTGTTTTTGTTTTACAATCTTGACTGGGAGAGTGTTAGTTTTGGAGTCTTTGACTTAGCTTTTCCTACTATAATAGCTCTTGTACCACAAATACAGATAAAATTACTGTCACTGATGATATCCAATCAAAAGCATGGTCAATGCTGAGCCTCCGATATAAAATTTTCTTTCAAGGAAACCAACCAGCCACTTGGTGATAAGTTGATAATACTGTACCCCTTCCACTGTGGGAGTGGCAGTGATTCATCTTGACTGTGTTAAGTCATATCCATAGGTATGAGTTTGTCTTTCCTGCCTACATGGCCTCAGCTAGATTATGGAGTGTTTGATCTGCCAACAAAGTATATGTAACATTACAACAGAAACGTAAAAGGAATTCATTTTATAGCAGCAAAGGAAGTATAACAATGAATGCGTAGTAATTGAATCCACTAGTTCTATCATGTTGCATTACTCAGAGGTCGCTGGCTTGAGAGAGTGATGGAGTATAGTCTTTTGAAGGTAACAACTGAGGAACCAACTTGGTTGGTTCTGCATGGATTGAGCACCATCTTTAAAAACACATTATATACACTAAGTCAACAACTAGTATATAATTCTGTGTCACCTGTAGGTAGAATACTTGGGTATGGAATGGAAACTAAGGGCAAAAGTAGAAATGGTTCCACTTACCATTACCACTCCAATTACCACTTACCATACAGGAACCTACCTGGGAATTTGTGCTTCCTGGCCTGATAACCCTGAGGGTTAGGATTAGATAGCCTAGTTTCCAGAGAGACACTGCTTCCAACAAGGTTCACAGCAAAAGTCCCATAAACTAAACTACAGCTCCTGCCATGTCACTTCTGTCTCCTCCTTCTAAGAGACCAGAAGGTAAGAAAAGGGTTACCATTTTGTCAGAGATAAATTGATTCTGCTTATTAAGAGAAGGTAGGGCTGTTGCTATGCAGTGGGGAAGGAAGAATATATTTGACATCAGGCGATCCACTAGGCTGTCTCTTGGCACCCCTTTGCTCTATCTCCATTATGAATAGACAAGCATATCAACCATGGCCTAAGAAGGGCATGATGCTAAGGGGATCAGAACCCACAGGGATGAGTGTCTGGATTATGACACCAGGTAAGCCACCTAGTTCAGCAAAATGGGTAATAAAGAGAGAAGAAAATGAATTCCAACCTGAGACAAGGTGCAGCACAGTAGTTTTCCCTAATAAAACATACTTAAAATGTTAAAAGTCCTGGAGGAGCTCTTTCTAGAACTTATATAAAGAAAGTACATTAAAGCTGCTCAAGAGATGGGTTGTAGAAGACGCTATAGTGCATCACATAGGTAACCCCTTTAGGACTGAGACACTCGTTCTCTAAGTTGTGGGGAGTGCACTCAGCTGAGTGACTGCTTAGAAATTGAACTTTGCTGAGCCATACTAGTGTATATACATGTGTATAAACATTATGCGTATATAAGTCTTAGTATATACTTATGTATTCCGTATTAAATATATTAAAATATGTAAAAATTAAATATGGAAAAAATAGATTGAAATAGACTAAATGTAGAGTAAATCTTATTTATTATTATTTCTTAATGATAAATTTCCTTCTTATATTTTTTCTGCTTTATTGGAGGTATACTTAATATAAAAAAAATTGCACATGTTTAATATAACCATAACCTCCAAAATAGTTCTTGCATCCTTTTGTTTTGGGGTGTGTGTGTGTGTGTGTGTGGCTAGAACACAACATGAGATCTACCCTCTCGACAAGTTAGATGCACAAAACCATGATGGTAACTAAAGGCACTATGTTATCTAGGAGATCTCTGGAACTTATTTATCTCATATAGTTGTAATGTTATACCCATTGAACAACAACTCCCCCTTGCCCTGTTTCCCCAGTTCCTGTCAATCACCATTCTATTCTCTGCTTCTATAAGTTTGATCATTTCAGATACCTCACATAAGTGGAATCATGCAGTATTTTTCCTTCTATGACTGATTTATTGCACTTACCATAATGTCTTTTAGGTTCACCCATGTTGTCCAAATAGTAGGATATCTTTCTTTTGTTAATGCTGAATTATATTCCATTGTATGTATATATCACATTTTCTTTATCTATTCATCTGTCAATGGACTTTTGTGTTGTTTTTACATCTTGGCTATTGTGAGTAACGCAGCAATGAACATAAGAGGCATCTCTTTGAAATTCTAATTTGAAGTCCTTTGGATATATTCTAAGAAGAGAAATTGCTAGATCACATGACAGTTCTATTTTTAATCTTTTGAGGAACCTCCATACTATTTTCCATAGTGGCTGAACAATTTTACATTTTCACCAATAGTGTACAAGAGTTTAAATTTCTCCACATCCTTGCCAACACTTCTTATCATTTTTTTTTCTTTTCTGATAATAGCCATCCTAACAAGCGTGAGGTGACATCTCATTGTGGTTTTGATTTGCACTTCTCTAATGATTACTGATGTTGAGCACCATTTCTATACCTGATGGCCATTGTATATCTTCTTTGAAGAAATGTCCATTCAAGTCCTTTGTCAAATTTTAGATCAGGATATTTGTTTTTTTGCCATTGAGTTGTAGGAGGAGTTCCATATATGTGTTGGGAATTAATTCCTTGTCAGATATACAGTTTGAAAATATTTCCTCCTATTCTGTAGGTCCTTGTGGTTCTTAGTATGATTGCAAACACTCTCAGCAATAACCATTTATTTGGTTATTGGAAATTTGAGGAAAAAAATGTTTATTACTTACAAGTTCTGGAAATTACACACCACACCTTGTGCCACTTAGGGAGGTCACAGGTAGAGAGAAAGAGTGTGTAAACCTGGGGTTTGCTTCTATTTGGGGTCAAGGGTGGGAGCCTAGTTCTCTATTGATAAATTTAAAATATAAGAATGGGAATTTAAAGTGCAGGAAGAGGAAAAAAAAAAAAAAAGCAGCCCAAATGTTTAGTTATCTAAACCTACCAGTATCTATTAAAAAAAAAAAAGAGACCTCGGGGGTGTGGTGTTCAGCCTGGCTTTTTACTTAGTTTTGTGGCATAAAGGGGCTGGCATCAAGTGAACAGGCAAGAAGAGTTACTGACTGGAGGAGGGAGGGGAGGTGGGAGATGGTAGAGCTGAAGGATCGTCAGCAATAGGAGATGGAGGACAAGCTGCAATTTCACTCACGTCTGACATTGATGGCACAGGTTCTGGTTCCTTGCTGGATTCAGTTCTATCAACCCTTTTGAAAAAATGATCAAGTGATGTCTGGGGAGTAGCTCTTTTTTTCTCATGATAGATGACACGGTAGCACTGGATTGCATTCTGAACGGCTGCTGTAACCTTCATATACCATTGTACGTTTGGGTCCTGTGCCTCAAAAACTAACAGTGCCTTCTCAAATAAAGAAAATCTCCTTGCCATTTCCTGCATTGTGAATTGCTTCAGTTCTTCAGTTACTGTAATTTCTCAAAGCATTTCAGGAAGATCCTGGGCAGCTATGTATCCGCACTCACTGCCTCGCCACTTACTTTTATGTTGTGCAGGTTGGCTCTAGCCTTGAACCGATGAAATTAGCCATGACTGGCATTAAAAGATGCGCCCTCTGATTCTTCACCGAGTTTCTTCTTCAAGTCTTCATAAAGGCTTTTAGCTTTCTCTTGAATCAACATTAAGCTGAGCAGGACTTGATGATGATACTGATCCTGCCTCCACACACTGAGAGGTTTCTCCATCTCCTCCATCACTTTTCCACGCTTCTTCAATATTATTGTCGACATCATTGGCAGAGCAGATTTCAAATGTTCCATGATCTTGTGCTTGTTCTTTAGAAACGTGCCAATGGTTGAACGATTCACGTTATAAGAATGAGTGACGTCTACCATCTTTTCGCCTCGCTCCTCTTTCTCAAATATTTTCACTTTTGTTCCCATCGTTATCGCTTGGTGCTTCTTAGCAGTACCAGCGACATCACCATTGCTTTTATGCTTGCTTCTGGACATCCTGGGCTTAAAACAAAGACACTGTACTACTGTTCTCTATACAATACTGTACAGTAAAGTACACAAAAGCACAACCACTTGTAGAGAATGCATGCACGTGACAATGTATACCAGACACGTGAAATAACTTAATGTGATTGGACACGTGAACACATGTTCGCATCATTGAAAGTTCACAACTTGGAGGTTCATATGTAGGGGACTTACTGTACTGATTCAATCTCCTTACTTTTTATTGATCTGTTCATATTTCCTATGTCAAGATTCAGTCATAGTAGGTTGTATGTTTCTAGGAATTTATCAATTCCTTCTAGTTTATCCAGTTTGTTGGCATATATTATTCATAGTGTTCTTTTATTATTCCATCTATATTTGTGGCATCAGTTGTAATTTCTCCTCTTTTATTTATAATTTTACTTATTTGAGTTTTTTCTTAGTTTCATTTATTTTTTCTAATGTCTTTCTAGTCTGTATTTCATTTATTTCTGCTCTAATCTTTATTATTTCTTTCCTTTTACTAACTTTGGGCTTAATTTGTTCTTTTTCTAGTTCATTGAAGTGTAAAGTTAAATTGTTTACTTAAGATCTTTTTTCTTTCTTAATGTAAGCATTTAGCATTATAAACTTCTCTCAGTTACTTTTGCTGTTGTGTTTTCATCTTAATTTGTCTCAAAATATTTTTAGTTTCCTTTTTGATATTTTCTTTGATCCATTGATTTTTCAGGAATGTGTTAATTTCCACACATTTGTGATTTTTCCAATTTTCCTTCTGTTACTGATTTCTAGTTTCATGTCATTGTGGTTAGAAAAAATACTTGATATGATTTCCACCTTCTTAAACTTTTTAAGACTTATTTTGTGAACTAACATGTGATCTATCCTGGAAAATGTTCTGTGTGCACTTGAGGAAAATGTGTATTATGCTGTTGTTGGGTGGAATGATCTGCATATGTGTTAGGTTCATTTGGTCTATCATGTTGCTCAAGTCTGCCATTTCCTTATTGATTTTTTTTCTGTATGATCTGTACATTGTTGAGTGTGAAATATTGAAGTCTCGTTCAATAATATATATAATTCTATTACAATACAATAATACATTAATAATAATGCATTGAAAATAATACAATAATAATACTATTATTATATTACTGTTTATTTCTTCCTTCAGTTCCTTTAATATTTGCTTTATATATTTAGTTGCTGTGATATTGGGTGCATATATACTTATAATTGTTATATTTTCCCAATGAATTGACTCTGTTATCATTATATAATGATCTTCTTTGTTTCTTGTGACAGTTTTTGACTTAAAATCTACTTTGATATAAGTACAGCCACCCCTGTTCTCTTTTTTTTCTTTTAATTAATTAATTAATTAATTAATTTATTTATTTTTGGCTATGTTGGGTGTTCATTTCTGTGCGAGGGCTTTCTCTAGTTGCGGCAAGCGGGGGCCACTCTTCATCGCGGTGCACGGGCCTCTCACTATCGTGGCCTCTCTTGTTGCGGAGCACAGGCTCCAGACATGCAGGCTCAGTAGTTGTGGCTCACGGGCCTAGTTGCTCCACGGCATGTGGGATCTTCCCAGACCAGGGCTGGAACCCATGTCCCCTGCATTAGCAGGCAGATTCTCAACCACTGCGCCACCAGGGAAGCTCAACCCCTGTTCTCTTTAGATTACCATTTGCATGGAATATCTTTTTCCATACCTTAACTTTAGCCTATGTGTGTCCTTAAATCTAAAGTGAGTCTTTTGTATACAGCATTTGGTTGAATCTTGTTTTTTATCCATGCTATTACTTTATGTCTTTTGATTAGGGCATCTAATTCATTTATATTTAAAGTAATTATTGATAGCTAAGGACTAACTATTGACATTTTGTTTATTGCTTTATGTCTGTTTTGTAGTTCTTTTGTTCCTTTCTTCCACTCCTTACTGTCTTCATTTGTGATTTGGTAATGTTTTTGTAGTGATATGCTTTGATTTTTTCTCTCAATCTTTTGTGTATTTACTGTAAGTTTTTTCTTTGTGATTACCATGTAAAGAGGTTCTAGACTCAACTCCAATGTGTCTGTGTGTGTCGCAATTCTCTGACACCAGCTAAAAGTTCTAAAATTCAACTTAGTTTTGGCACTATTTACCCAGAGATTGCATCAAATTCCACAGGTTAAGAGCTGAGTCCTACAAGACTGCCCCCTCCCTTATGCCAGTTGAGATGCTAGTCATAACTCCAGGTTATCACCTATGCTTTTGATAACAGGCTATAGATTGAGGGTTCCAGTGACCCCCCTCCTTGGGTTTAATTAATTTGCTAGAGAGGCTCACAGAACTTACAGAAACATATTGCTTACTGGATCACTGGCTTATTATAAAATGATAATACTCAGGAACAGCAATGGAGGAGGTGCACAAGGTATGGGGAAAGAGTGTGAAGCTTTCATGCCCTATCTGGATGTACCACTTTTCCAGATTCTCCACATGTTCACCAACCTGGAAGCTCTGCACACCTTCTCCTTTTGGGTTTTTATGGAGCTTCATTACATAGACATGGTTGATTAAATCATTGGCCATTGGTGATTGAACTCAACCTTCAGCCTCTCCCCATCTCTGCAGGTTAAGGGTGGGACTAAAAGTTCCAACCCTTAAATCACTTGATTGTCTCCACTGGCAACCAGCCCCATCCTTAAGTGAGTTCCAAAAGTCACCTCATGAACATAGCAAAAGACACCTTTATGGTGCTCATCCCTTAGGAAATTCCAAGATATTTAGGAGCCCTGTGCCAGAAATGGGGATGAAGACCAAATATATGTTTTTTTGTTATAAATCACAATATTACACATGGGAGTTACATAAATCATCTTATATTTAGAACAGTCTTTTTTTAAATCAATAGCAACTTAATTTTACTCACATACAAAACTCCAAATTTTTATTCCCCAAACATACTTTATGTTATTGATGTCACTATTTACATATTTTTATATTGTGTATCCATTAACTAGTTCTTGTTGTTATAATTTTTCTTTTTTAAAAAATATTTATTTATTTATTTGGCTGCATTGGGTCTTAGTTGCGGCATGTGGGATATTTAGTTGCGGCATGTGAACTCTTAGTTGCAGCATGTGAGATCTAGTTCCTTGACCAGGGTTTGAACCTGGACCCCCTGCATTGGGAGCGTAGAGTCTTAGTTACTGGACCACCAGGGAAGTCCCTATAGTTATTCTTAATCATTTTTCTTTTAACTTTTATACTAGGGTTAAAAGTGATTTAAGTGACACCATTAAAATATTAGAGCATTATGAATTAATTATACACTTTACCAGTGAGTTTATTCTTTCATATGTTTTCATGTTAATAAGTAATGTTATTTGTTTCAACTTGGAGAACTCCCTAGTATTTCATGTTAGGCAGGTCTAGTGGTAATGTTCATCGGGGAAAGTCTTTATCTATTTTGCATTTCTGAAGAACAGCTTTTTTGGGTATAGTAACTTTGGTTGGCAGTTTTTCTTTCAGCACTTTGAATATATCATTCCATTTTCTCCTGGCCTGCAAAGTTTGTGCTGAGAAATCTGCTGATAAGCTTGGGCTCTCTTGTATACAATGTCTTGTATACAATGTGTTGTATACAAGCTTGGGCTCTCTTGTATACAACGTCACTTTTCTCTTGCTGCTTAAAAAAATTCCTTCTCTTTGGTTTTTGACAATTTGATTTAATGTGTTTTCAAGGACACCTCTTTAAATTTACTCTATTTGAGCTTCATGAATCTGGATGTTTATTTCCCTTCCCAGATTTGAAAAGTGTCCATCTATTATTTCTTTAAATAGACTTTCCTTTCTCTTTCTCTCTTTTCCTTCTAGGAGTCCTATAATGTGTATATTAGTTCTCTTGATTAACCCCATAAACCCTTTAGGCTTTGTTAAAATTTTTTTTATTATATTTTTTCTTTTTCCTCCTCTGACTAGGTAATTTCAAATGACCTGTCTTCATGCTTGCTGATTCATTCTTCTGCTTGTTCCAGTCTGTTATTGAACTCCTGAAGTAAATTTTTCAGTTCAATTATTGAATTTTTTGGCTCTGATATTTCTGTTTGGTTCTTTATAATAACTTACATCTCTTTGTTGGTATTCTCATTTTGTTCATGTATCATTTTCCTGATTTCATTTAATTGTCTATCAGTGTTCTCTTATAACTCACTGGGCTACTGTTAGGTGACTAATTTGAATTGTTTATAATGTAATTCATAAATCTCCATTTATTTGGAGTCAGTTATTGGAGATTTGGGGGGAGGTCAGTCACTGGAGATATATATTTTTTTCTTTTGATTGTGGCATATTTTCTTGATTCTTCGTGTTCCTCATAGAGTTGCACTGGTGCTTGCTCATTTGAAAAAATAGCACCTTTTCCCAGTCTCAGAGAGCAGTGCCAGTTGTAGGAGAACACCTGTTTCCTTTCCTTTGTTGCCAGCTGTCTCAAGTGCCCAGGCTATGCCAGTCCTTAAGCACTTGCTATGAGGTGAAATCAAAACTGACCCCTCAAGGAACACAATGAAAGTCTGGGACAAGGCTCACTTTGCTTTCTCCCTTCCTCTAAAAGGAAGAGCCTCAATTCTGCAGCTTTTCCTAATCACACAGAGCAGTGTTTGCTGTATGGGTAAATCTACCCCTTTCCTTTGTTCCTAGCTGTTCCAGGCATCTAGGCTGTGTTGGTCTTTCAGTGCTTAGTATGAGATGAGATAGAAATCAACCCTTCAGAGGAGCACACCACAAGGCCAGGAGGTCAGGCAGCCAGGCTCTCACTTCACCCTCCTTTCTCCCTGAGGGGGAAGTCATAGGCCAAAGCAATCTTTTTGGCACTGAGCTAACTTGTTTGGGGGAGGGGTTAATTCAGCCTTATGTTCTTCTAAGATTGCTGCAACTTCATAACTGTATTCTGGATTTCACCTGAAGGGTTTTTGGTCCAAATATGATTGTTATATCAGTGTTTCTGTGGAGGAATGAGGGCTATGTCTTCTTATTCTGCCACCTTGCTGATGTCACCTCCTTCCTATTGTATTGGTATTTGGTCTCTCTAAAATATAAAAATATTAACAATATTGTCAGTGAGAGACATATGATAGAAATATATTCATAATTTCAAAATTTTTGACTTTACTAGTTGTTATAAAAAATATGGTTCTACATTTAATTTATCTTGATACTTCATGTCAGTTGCTGTAAGTGGAAAGAGTCTACTCTTAGTAATAAATGCTGATATTCACCATTCAATCCTATCCATGACTTAGGTAAATGTTTTTCTTCAACTCAGTAATATTCATGCAAATTTCAGAAAGTGTTCTGTGTCAATATTTTTTTTAAATGGCTTTAAATTCCCTGAAAATCTTTATTTGAAAGGTATTTTTTCATTTCCAATGAGTGAAGATATGAAAGTCTTGTAGGTAAGACAGGTGGTTTTTGGCATTGATCACCTAATGACAGTAACATTTCCATATGTATGTTTTCAAAACACTCTCCATAGCATAATTTTCCACTCTAACGCAATTTCTTTCTTAGTCATTGCTAAAATGTCATCTTTACTTTGAAGTGATATTTCAGTGTGAAAAATTGATTAAATTATTTACTAGTATGAACAATAGTGACAGCTTCTCTTGTCAAGAAAAAAGTTCAGTAAATTTTGAAGATTTTTTGGGAGGGTGAGAAATAACAAAAAGATGTATAATGGTAATTGTGTTCACTACTGTATTAAATACTTTGTCACCAGATATTTTTGTGGTAACAAGAAACAATATTGTGAAAATGACTATACTACACAAAGCAATCTGCAGATTCAATGCAATCCCTATCAAACTACCAATGGCATTCTTCACAGAATTAGAACAAAAAATTTTGCAATTCGTGTGGAAACACAAAAGACCCTGAATAGCCAAAGCAATCTTGAGAAAGTAAAACAGAGTTGGAGGAATCAGGCTCCCTGACTTCAAACTATACCACAAAGCTACAGTAATCAAGACAGTATGGTACTAGCACAAAAACAGAAATATAGATCAATGGTACAGGATAGAATGCCCAGAGATAAACTCATGTACATATGGTCAGCTAATTTACGACAAAGGAGGCAAGAATATACAATGGAGAAAAGACAGCATCTTCAATAAGTGGTGCTTGGAAAACTGGACAGCTACATGTAAAAGAATGAAATTAGAACACTACCTAACACCATATGGAAAATAAACTCCAACTGGATTAAAGACCTAAATGTAAGACCAGACACTATAAAACTCTTTGAGGACAACATAGGAAAAACACACTTTGACATAAACCACAGCAAGATCTTTTTTACCCACCTCCTAGAGTAACAGAAATAAAAACAAAAATAAGCAAATGGGACTTAATTAAATTTAAAAGCTTTTGCATGGCAAAGGAAACCATAAACAAGACAAAAAGACAACCCTCAGAATGGGAGAAAATATTTGCAAACAAAACAACAGACAAAGGATTAATCTCCAAAATATGGTGGTATAGTTTGAAACAGCTCATTGAGCTGAATGTCAAAAACACAAACAATCCAATTAAAAACTGGGCAGAAGACCTAAATAGACACTTCACCAAGGAAGACATACAGATGGCCAAGAGGCACATGAAAAGGTGCTCAGCATCACTAATTATTAGAGAAATGCAAATCAAAACTACAGTGAGGTATCACCTCACACCAGTCACAATGGCCATCATCAAAAAAAATCTACAAACAATAAATGCTGGAAAGGGTGTGGTGAAAAAGGAACTTTCCTGCACTGTTGGTGGGAATGTAAATTGATACAACCATTATGGAAAACATATGAAGATTCCTTAAAAAACTAAAAATAGAACTACCATATAACCCAGCAATCCCACTACTGGACATATACCCTGAGAAAACCATAATTCAAAAAGAGTCATGTACCACAATGTTCATTGCAGCTCTATTTACAATAGCCAGGACATGGAAGCAACCTAAGTGTCCATCGACAGATGAATGGATAAAGAAGATGTGGCACATATATACAATGGAATATTACTCAGCCATAAAAAGAAATGAAATTGAGTTATTTGTAGTGAGGTGGATGGACCTAGAGACTGTCATACAGAGTGAAGTTAGAAAGAGAAAAACAAATACCATATGTTAACACATATATATGGAATCTAAAAAAGAAAAAAAAAATGGTACTGAGGAACCTAGTTGCAGGGCAGGAATAAAGAGGTAGACATAGAGAATGGACTTGAGGACACGGGGTGGGAGGTGGAAGCTGGGGCAAAGTGAGAGTAGTATTGACATATATACACTACCGAATGTAAAATAGTTAGCTAGTGGGAAGCAGCAGCATAGCACAGGGAGATCAACTTTGTGCTTTGCGTTGACCTAGAGGGGTGAGATAGGGAGGATGGGAGGGAGGCTCAAGAGGGAGGGGATATGGGGACATATGTATGCATATGGCTGATTCACTTTAGTGTACAACAGAAACTAACAGAGTATTGTAAAGCAATTATACTCCAATAAAGATCTATTAAAAAAAAAAAAGAAACTTGGACGGGAATGTTCATTGAAGATTTTTTTTTTTTAAAGGGTCAACGGATTTTTAAATTTATTTATTTATTTATTTATTTATTTATTTTTGGCTGTGTTGGGTCTTTGTTTCTGTGCAAGGGCTTTCTCTAGTTGTGGCAAGCGGGGGCCACTCTTCATCGCGGTGCACGGGCCTCTCACTATCGTGGCCTCTCTTGTTGCGGAGCACAAGCTCCAGACGCGCAGGCTCAGTAGTTGTGGCTCACGGGCCTAGTTGCTCCGTGGCATGTGGGATCTTCCCAGACCAGGGCTCGAACCCGTGTCCCCTGCATTAGCAGGCTGATTCTCAACCACTGCGCCACCAGGGAAGCCCTGAAGATTTATTAATAGCCACAAACTGGAAACTACATAAATGTCCTTCAATGGGTGAATGGTTAAACAAACTGTGGTAACATCTATACCACAGAATGGTACTCAGCAATGAAAAGGAATGAACTACTGACATATACAACTTGGATAAACCTCAAGGAAATTATGCTGAATTTTTAAAAAAAGCCAATTCCAAAAGGATACATACAATATTATTCCATTTATAAAACACTTGTGAAATAATAATTATAGAAATAGAGTGGTTGCCAGAAGTTGGGGGTTTTCATGTGGGGGGACTGGGGGTGAATGTGGCTAAGGAGGGGTAACACAAGGGAGTCTTATGGTGATGGGACACTTCTGTATTTGGACTGTGGTGGTGGTTACCTGAAGCTGCACATGTGATAAAATTGCATAGAGCAACATATATACACACGAATGTATAACTGGTGAAATCTGAATAAGCTCTATGGTTTGTATTATGAATTTCCTGATTTTGGTATTTCACTATAGAACAATAGTTTTGTAAGGTGTTAACATATGGGAAGGCTGGGTGAAAGGTGCACAGGACCTGCTTGTGTATTTCTTTGTGACTTCCTTTGAATCTATAGTTATCTCAAAATAAAAAGTTTTAAAAATGCCAATACAAAAAGTTTAAAAAATCACAATATATAAAAAAAAATAAAGTGAGTCTTTTTTAGACAGCATATTGTTGAATCTTTTTAAAAAAATTCATTCTGTCAATTTCTGTGTTTTGGTAGGAGAGTTTAATCATTTACATTTAATTACTGATAAAGAAGAGTTTACAACAATGTAGTTTGAAATGATGCCAAGTTAGCTTCAATAGCATACAAAATTCTGTTCCTATACAGCTTTGTTCCACACTCCCTTATGTTGTTGTTGTCACGAATTGCATCTTTATAGACTGTGCACCCATTAACATTGCATAAGTTTGCTAAGGCCATCATAAAAAAGTACCCCAGATCAGCTGGTTTAAACAATAGAAATTTATTTGCTAACAACTGTAGAAACTGGAAGTCTAAGATCAAGGTAGCAGCATGTTTGCTTTTCTGAGGCAACTCTTTTTGCTTTACAGATGGCTGCCTTCTCACTGTATCCTCACGTGGACTTTCTCTGCGTGAGTGCAGGACAAGTATCTCTTCTTCTTATAAGGACACCATTCCCATTGGATTAGGACCCCATTCTTATAACCTTATTTAACCTTAATTACTTTTTTAAAGACCCTATCTCCAAATACAGTCACACTGGAGGTTAAAGCTTGTACATATAAATTTGGGGGGAACAAATTTCAGTCCATAACAAACATAGATTTACAATTATTTTATGCCTTTTATTTTAAATTATGTAAAAAAAACAAAAAGAGTGGTTGCAAACCAAAACTAAAGCCATGTTGGATTTTATATTTTCCTATGTAGTTACCACTATCAAAGTTCTTTATTTCTTCATATGGCTCTGAGTTACTGTCTAGTGTTTTCTTTTTTGAGTTTGATGGATTCCCTTTAATATTTCATAAATAAAATAAAAAATAAAACAACAACAACAACAACAAAAAACAGGTCTATTAGCAACAAACTCTCTCAATGTTTGTTTATTTGGAAATGGTCTTAATTTCTCCTTCATCTTTGAAAAATAATTTTGCTGTTGGATATAGAATTCTTGGTTGAAAGTTTTTTCTTTCAGCACTTTAAAAAATTTAATCCCATTCCCATCCGGCCTCCATGGTTTCAGATGATAAGTGTGCTGTTTACATTGCATTTTTTTTAATTCGGTGGGTTTTTTTTTAATTACAGTAAGTATTTTTTTCTAGAGTTTTAACAGAGTTGATTCTGACCACTTTTGCTTGGTTTTTCAGTATTTCTGTAGAAAGACAGTTGCTTGGATCTGCTTACTCTGTCATTTTTGCTGACAACCTCTGATCCTTCTATGAATTTTTGTCTTTGATTATTAAATTTAAAATGTCAAAAGTAGTGTCTAAACATAAGATCTGTTGAACTTTTGATAATTACATAATTCATATGAAGTTAAACATCACTGACAAAACTCAAGATTTGTCTTCCAGTTATAGAGGAGTTAATTTACCATTTCTTGATAACTGAAATAACTTAAGCTTATCATTAGTGAGGGTCACCATTTAAAAGCAGCAAATACAGATTTCAATTGATTTGCTTAATACATATCTTACAGGATATTTTGCATAAGAACCCAGAGATGACTAATTTACATTGCTATCTGATAAGTACAATGAATGACATTTGCTGCAGACAGAATGTTTTATTCCCACCAGAATTCATATATTAAAATCTCATCCCCAATGTGATGGTATTTGGAGGTGGGGCCATTGTGAGGTGATTATCTTATGAGGGTGGAGTCTTCATGAATGCAATTAGTGCCCTTATAAAAGAGGTCTCAAAGAGCTACATTGCCTCTTCTGCCATGTAAGTTTACAGTTAAAAGACATTCACCATCTATGAACCAGAAAGTAGGTTCTCACCAGGTATTGAATCTGCTGGTACTTTGATCTTAGACTTCCCAGCCTCCTGAGCTGTGAGAAATAAATTTCTATTGTTTATAAGCCACCCAGTGTATGGTGTTTTAGTTATAACAGCCAAAACAGACTAAAACAACATTTTTCTTTTGAAATTATCTTAATTCCTTATCAATAAAACTAAAGCAGATTATTGCTGTCCTACTTGAAATTATGTACAAATCCTTGTCTCTTATATTTGTAAGCTTGTTCCTAAGCTTGGCTTATTGTTACATCTTTTTTATTTCTTTTGTTAGTGATGGAAAGACATACTTTAGGTTTTATATATATATATATGTGTGTATATATACACACACATATATATATATATATATAAAATACAGCTGGGTATAATTCCTAAAATGTTGTTTAGAGAATAGAAGATCAGTTTGTACCAAATTTGTCAATGTAGCAAATTTTTTTCTGGATTCTACTATCGTTATGGTTTAATTATATATGGAGGAATAATAATTTAATGATTCTAATGCTTCTCGTGTAAGTATTGATTTCTCTACATGTGCTCTTTAATTCATTTTTTATATCATTTAACAAATATTGTTTATATTTAGCAGTCTTTTTAAAAGCAAATATTTTGGAGAGTATGGAGAAAGGAATACTATTAAATATTTCTGAAAGAGCTTCCAAAGCAGTTGAGTACTCCATTTTAAAATGAAATCAAAAGTACTTTTAAAAAAAATGGTGTTATTAGTCAGGTTTTCCCAGAGAAATAGAACCAATAAAACCTATATATATAAGGTGATTTATTATGAGGAACTGGCTCATGTGGTTATAGAGGCTGAGAAGTCCCATGATCTGCATTATGCAAGATGGGGATCCAAATGGTATAATTCAGTTGTAATCCAAAGGTCTGATAGTCAGGGAAGCCAATGGGTAAATCCTAGTCCAAGGGCAAGAGAAGATGATAGATAAGATGAGATGTCCCATCTAAATAGAATATGTAAGAAAATGTATCATAGAGCAGCACTTCTTAAAACATTTTCTGAGACAACTCTCTTTCTTCAACACTTCTCATTTATAAAGTCTGTTAAGAGTCTCTTTTTTTCCCTCTGTTTCCATGTGCTCTCCACATCTCTTTCTCCTACTATTGCCCTGGCCTTCTCCCTTAGGATAAATAATTTTCTCCCATGCTGATTGCTTTTCTTGCAAAAATACTCAAACTTTTATCCCTATCCTAGCCCCTGAGATTCTGAGGCATAAACTTTTCTGGTAATCCAAATTTAGGAAAATGTCTTAGTAATAGATTTGAAAATGTCTCAAAGATGTCCATAAGTTATGAGAATATAAGGTTGGATAGGCATTCCCTGTGAATTTCCCCCAGGCATATTTCTAAAAACTAGGGTGAAGCAAAGACAGACCCAGGTTTTTAATAAATAGCAATGAGTATATTTTCTGTTCTGTCATGAGACTAAATAAGCCACTATACATTTGTCAGAATACTCTACTATTCATCACCAAATATCTGGATGATGTTTACATTTCATTAAGTTATTCATCTGAGCTAGCAAGTGGTGCGTGTATATGTGTGTGTGTTATGCATTTATGTGTGTATTTAAAACATTTCTGATTATTATGTTATTATGTTTTATTTGTTATAATCTCAAATAAAGATCTATTTAAGACAGTACTAAAGAAAGTAGATTTTAAAAAATCACTTTCTGTAAGAAATAACATTTACTTCCAAAGTAGGGTGCCTGATTTCCTAGGCAATTAATTAACTCATTAATAGATTTTTCTTTCTTTAATATGATGAGCAACGTTATAGGATTTAGCCCAATGCCCCATTCAAATATTATGGAATCACTCTCCATATTTATGACATATTTTTGAGGATAACTCATGGCACTACTTTTGCTGTTATATATTTGCTGTATGATATGAATGTGTTTACATATAAAATAAAAAATGTATTTGTAACCCAATGATTTGAAATCCTTATATGAATTCCTTGACATCTTCATCTTCCATTCTCACCCATTCATCAAAATTTACTCAGTTACCCTGCTTCAGAATCACTGGGTAGAATCAACAAGAGAAGACAGTGGAGACTACAGGAAGAAGTGCTGGTTAGTTGTCAATATCAATGTTCATGGGACCTTAGACACAAACCATGCAGGATTCTTATTAACATGAGATGGTGGAGATGAGAAGAAGATCTGAACTTGGTGGGACCTCTATCAGCAGAACTGATCCTTCTGAAGTTTTGAACCCTGTTTTAGTTAAATATTCCAATAAACTGTGCCTCATGGAGTATGTCAAACTTTGTCTTGATTGTCCAGACCTCAAAACCTAGTTTCATAGGTAGTGCTGTGTTTAATCTTCCTTCCAGGTTGGTCAGAGCTCCATGGTACTGTCAGTAGCTTCCAGGGGGTCCAATCTCAGCTGGGGTCTCAGGAATATAGTGACTCATGTCTAAAGTTCCAGTGCTTTAAAATAATGGACAAAATTACATAAACAGACTCTTTTGTGTTTTAAAGAAGAATTAAAGTGCACAATTAATGTAAGTGTCAACAAAAGCATTCAAAGCTCAATAAGAAGGGAGAAGTAAGATATTGAAGATACAGTATAGAATGAGGGTTTCTGCCCTCAAGGAATTTAGACTCTAGAAGAAAATACTTATCTAAGGCTTGATATATATTCTACTTCAAAGTTTAAAGCTTGAATTATCAGTTCTTGTATAGTATTTGACAACTTTTAAGATGTTCCATGCATTTACAAAATATTGATGTGGTTATGATTATATTTCTTCTCTTTAACATATTGAATGTCTTCTTCTTCGGAAGTGTGAAATGACTTGAGGTTCACTTCAGTAGTGTTTTCTCTTTGCAGATGCGTATAAAGTTATAAAATAGTTTAGTAATCCCAGAAGAGAGTGAAACCTAAGGGTCGGTATTGGAATAAAAATAACTCATCTTCATTTATCTTTAAAAAGAGGCTTTTAAAATGTATTCAAAGGTGTAACTCTTTTTATTTATAGATTAATAAGGCTATGGTCACTGACATTACCTTTCCTTATTTTAAGATTTGTATTACTGGGGATCTCATTCATTTTAATAATTAATCTATAAGGAAACAATATGCTCATTATAAGATACAAAAATATGCTCTAAAAATGCGTTATTTATAAGGAAAGAATTGATAATGAGAGCAGAAGTGTGAAAATAAAAATGTTTTTCACATATTCTGTTTCTGTATCCCTAGTTTGAACTTTGAGTGTCCCTAACCTCATCCTTAAAATGAAACTATTGAAATTGCCACATTCCTACCTCATGAAGACTAACAACAACAACAACAACAACAACAAAACCATTAAGTATTTTAAACTAAAAAGTTTGTATTTTAGTGACAAAGGTATTTTGCTTTCAAAACTATACCTTCATGGTAAATATTGCTTGTTTTGCAACAATTTGAATCCATATGTGATTTTCCAGCCTTATAGAGTAGATTGGGGAAACTTTTGAAATAAGATCTATTGTTTGTCCAGCATTTGAATGTGCAATAATTTGACCATACCAGTACTGGCAGAACATATAGTATTGGGAGGGATATTAAACACTGAGAATCTGCAAAACAAATTAAGTTGGAGTTATTCATCACAGATGTTTTAAAAATCAGATCTATTTCAACATTTAACCATACTAACCAACCTTAAATCTTATATTTGGCATTCGTTTTGGCGTCAAGAGAATGTATGACTGTCATATAAAAATAACAGAAATATTTTTTTATAATTCGGAAATCTGTTTTGTGTGAGTCTTCAGATTTCTGAAGCATATGCATTTGATTTCAGAATTAAATAAATTGGTACAAACGGTAGAGGCACAAAACAGATTACAAATGGTTTTCTGGAAATAATATTCATTTTAAGTCAAAAATACTGACAAATGTCATTGGGATGGGTGAATCTATGAAGACATGATTGAGGTGAAAAAGAGGATTCACTTATTTTGGAACGTGCACTGATATATTTGGTCATTTTTATTATTTATATTAGGAAATAATAAGTGTCAAAGGAAAACTATTTGCATATTCTCATTTTACTACCAAAATTAAATTTAAAAATTCATGAAATTGTTATGAGTAGATTTTTAAGAGTAAATAATCCCTATAAAGAATGTAAAATCCTTATCCCCAGCAACCTTATTTTATTAGGAACAGCCAATGTGAATCAAGACAATTACTACTCAAATGATATTTGGGAAGCCATATACAGTGAAATATCATTGGCATATGTTATTAGTGTGGTAACTTCCTTTGGCCATGGTATGTAGTTCACTAAAATGTTTAAAATCCCATCTTCAGGAGCTTCAAGATGGCAGAAGAGTAAGACGTGGAGATCAGCTTCCTCTGCACAAATACATCGTAAATACATCTACATGTGGAACAACCCCTACAGAACACCTACTGAACGCTGGCAGAAGACCTCAGACCTCCCAAAAGGCAAGAAACTCCCCACATACCTGGGTAGGGCAAAAGAAAAAAGAAAAAACAGAGACAAAAGAATAGGGATGGGACCTGCACCAGTGGGAGGGAGCTGTGAAGGAGGAAAGGTTTCCACACACTAGGAAGCCCCTTCGCGGGCGGAGACTGCAGGTAGCGGAGGGGGGAAGCTTCGGAGCCACGGAGGAGAGCGCAGCCACAGGGGTGCGGAGGGCAAAGCGGAGAGACTCCCGCACAGAGGCTCGGCGCCGAGCAGCACTCACCAGCCCGAGAGGCTTGTCTGCTCACCCGCTGGGGCGGGCGGGGGTTGGGAGCTGAGGCTGGGGCTTCGGAGGTCGGATCCCAGGGAGAGGACTGGGGTTGGCGGCGTGAACACAGCCTGAAGGGGTTAGTGCGCCACAGCTAGCCGGGAGGGAGTCCGGGAAAAAGTCTGCAGCTGCCAAAGAGGCAAGAGACTTTTTCTTGCCTCTTTGTTTCCTGGTGCGCGAGGAGAGGGGATTAAGAGCTCTGCCTAAAGGAGCTCCAGAGATGGGCGTGAGCCGCGGCTATCAGCCCGGACCCCAAAGATGGGCATGAGACCCTAAGGCTGCTGCTGCCGCCACCAAGAAGCCTGTGTGCAAGCACGGGTCACTATCCACACCTCCCCACCTGGGACCCTGTGCAGCCAGCCACTGCCAGGGTCCCGTGATCCAGGAACAACTTGCCCGGGAGAACACACGGCGCACCTCAGGCTGGTGCAATGACACGCTGGCCTCTGCTGCTGCAGACTCGCCCTGAACTCCGTACCCCTCCCTCCCCCCAGCCTGAGTGAGCCAGAGCCCCCGAATCAGCTGGTCCTTTAACCCCATCCTGTCTGAGCAAGGAACAGACGCCCTCAGGTGACCTACACGCAGAGGTGGGGCCAAATCCAAAGCTGAACCCCAGGAGCTGTGCGAACAAAGAAGAGAAAGGGAAATTTCTCCCAGCAGCCTCAGGAGCAGCGGATTAAATCTCCACAATCAACTTGATGTACCCTGCATCTGTGGAAAACCTGAATAGACAACAAATCATCCCGAATTGAGGAGGTGGACTTTGGGAGCAACGATATATATATATATTTTTCCCTTTTCTTTTTTTGTGAATGTGTATGTGTATGCTTCTGTGTGTGATTTTGTCTGTATAGCTTTGCTTTTACCATTTGTCCTAGGATTCTGTCTGTCCATTTTTTTGTTTGTTTGTTTTCTAGTATAGTTTTTAGTGCTTGTTATCATTGGTAGATTTGGTTTTTGGTTTGGTTGCTCTCTTGTTTCTTTCCTTTTTTTTTAATGACAAAAGTTTCTTTTTAATAATTATTTTTTATTTTAATAACTTTTATATTTAATTTAATTTAATTTTATCTTCTTCTTTCTTTCTTTCTTCTTTTTTCTCACTTTTATTCTGAGCCGTGTAGATGACAGGCTCTTGGTGCTCCAGCCAGGCATCAGGGCTGTGCCTCTGAGGTGGGAGAGCCAAGTTTAGGACATTGGTTCACAAGAGACCTCCCAGCTCCACATAATATCAAACAGTGAAAATCTCCCAGAGATCTCCATCTCAACGCCAAGACCCAGCTCCACTCAACGACCAGCAAGCTCCAGTGCTGGAAACCCTATGCCAAACAACCAGCAAGACAGGAACACAACACCACCCATTAACAGAGAGGCTGCCTAAAATCATAATAAGGCCACAGACACCCCAAAACACACCACCAGATGTGGACCTGCCCACCAGAAAGACAAGATCCAGTCTCATCCACTAAAACACAGGCACTAGTCCCCTCCATCAGGAAGCCTACACAACCCACTGAACCAATCTTAGCCACTGGGGGCCGACACCAAAAACAACGGGAACTACGAACCTGCAGCCTGCAAAAAGGAGACCCCAAACACAGTAAGTTAAGCAAAATGAGAAGACAGAGAAACACACAGCAGATGAAGGAGCAGGGTCAAAACACACCAGACCTAACAAATGAAGAGGAAATAGGCAGTCTACCTGAAAAACTATTCAGAATAATGATAGCAAAGATGATCCAAAATCTTGGAAATAGAATGGAGAAAATACAAGAAACGTTT
The DNA here is from genome assembly GCF_028564815.1 of Eubalaena glacialis. Lineage (NCBI taxonomy): Eukaryota > Metazoa > Chordata > Mammalia > Artiodactyla > Balaenidae > Eubalaena > Eubalaena glacialis. The sequence continues at coordinate 103,942,309 of NC_083718.1, forward strand.
AACAAGGACCTAGAAAACTAAAGAGCAAACAAACAGTGATGAACAACACAATAAATGAAATTAAAAATTCTCTAGAAGGGATCAATAGCAGAATAACTGAAGTAGAAGAATGGATAAGTGACCTGGAAGATAAAATAGTGGAAATAACTACTGCAGAGCAGAATAAAGAAAAAAAAAAATGAAAAGAATTGAGGACAGTCTCAGAGACCGCTTGGAGAACATTAAATGCACCAACATTCGAACTATAGCGTTCCCAGAAGAAGAAGAGAAAAAGAAAGGGACTGAGAAAATATTTGAAGAGATTATAGCTGAAAACTTCCCTAATATGGGAAAGGAAATAGTTAGTCAAGTCCAGGAAGCACAGAGAGTCCCTTACAGGATAAATCCAAGGAGAAACATGGCAAGACACATATTAATCAAACTATCAAAAATTAAATACAAAGAAAAAATATTAAAAGCAGCAAGGGAAAAACAACAAATAACATACAAGGGAATCCCCTTAAAGTTAACAGCTGATCTTTCAGCAGAAACTCTCCAAGCCAGAAGGGAGTGGCAGGACATATTTAAAGTGATGAAGGGGAAAAACCTACAACCAGGTTTACTCTACCCAGCAAGTATCTCCTTCAGATTTGATGGAGAAATGAAAACCTTTACAGACAAGCAAAAGCTAAGAGAATTCAGCACCACCAAACCAGCTTTACAACAAATGCTAAAGGAACTTCTCTAGGCAGGAAACACAAGAGAAGGAAAAGACCTACAATAACAAACCCAAAACAATTAAGAAAATGGTAATAGGAACATACATATCGATAACTACCTTAAATGTAAATGGATTAAATGCTCCAACCAAAAGACATAGACTGGCTGAATGGATACAAAAATAAGACCCGTGTATATGCTGTCTACAAGAGACCCACTTCAGACCTAGGGACACACACAGACTGAAAGTGAGGGGATGGGAAAAGATATTCCATGCAAATGGAAATCAAAAGAAAGCTGGAGTAGCAATTCTCATATCAGACAAAATAGACTTTAAAACAAAGACTATTACAAGAGACAAAGAAGGATACTACATAATGATCAAGGGATCACACCAAGAAGAAGATATAACAATTGTAAATATTTATTCACCCAACATAGGAGCACCTCAATACATAAGACAAACACTAATAGCCATAAAAGGGGAAATTGACAGTAATACAATCATAGTGGGGGACTTTAACACCCCATTTTCATCAATGGACAGATCATCCAAAATGAAAATAAATAAGGAAAAACAAACTTTAAATGACACATTAAATAAGATGGACTTAATTGATATTTATAGGACATTCCATCCAAAAACAACAGAATACACATTCTTCTCAAGTGCTCATGGAACATTCTCCAGCATAGATCATATCTTGGGTGACAAATCAAGCCTTGGTAAATTTAAGAAAATTGAAATCATATCAAGTATCTTTTCCAAACACAATACTATGAGACTAGATATCAATTACAGGAAAAAAAATGGTAAGAAATACAAACACATGGAGGCTAAACAACACACTACTTAATAACCAAGAGATCACTGAAGAAATCAAAGAGGAAATCAAAAAATACCTAGAAACAAATTACAATGAAAACACGATGACCCAAAACCTATGGGATGCAGCAAAAGCAGTTCTAAGAGGGAAGTTTATAGCAATACAATCCTACCTTAGGAAACAAGAAACATCTCAAATAAACAACCTAACCTTACACCTAAAGCAATTAGAGAAAGAAGAACAAAAAACCTCCAAAGTTAGCAGAAGGAAAGAAATCATAAAGATCAGATCAGAAATAAATGAAAAAGAAATGAAGGAAACGATAGCAAAGATCAATAAAACTAAAAGCTGGTTCTTTGAAAAGATAAACAAAATTGATAAACCATTAGCCAGACTCATCAAGAAAAAAAGGGAGAAGACTCAAATCAATAAAATTAGAAATGAAAAAGGAGAAGTAAAAACTGACACTGCAGAAATACAAAGGATCATGAGAGATTACTATAAGCAACTATATGCCAATAAAATGGACAACCTGGAAGAAATGGACAAATTCTTAGAAATGCACAACCTTCCGAGACTGAACCAGGAGGAAATAGAGAATATGAACAGACCAATCACAAGCACTGAAATTGACACTGTGATTAAAAATCTTCCAACAAACAAAAGCCCAGGACCAGATGGTTTCACAGGCGAATTCTATCAAAAATTTGGAGAAGAGCTAACACCTATCCTTCTCAAACTCTTCCAAAATATAGCAGAGGGAGGAACACTCACAAACTCAGTCAACGAGGCCACCATCACCATTATACCAAAACCAGACAAAGATGTCCCAAAGAAAGAAAACTACAGGCCAATATCACTAATGAACATAGATGCAAAAATCCTCAACAAAATACTGGCAAACAGAATCCAACAGCACATTAAAAGGATCATACACCCTGATCAAGTCGGTTTTATCCCAGGAATGCAAGGATTCTTCAATATACGGAAATCAATCAATGTGATACACCATATTAACAAATTGAAGGAGAAAAACCATATGATCATCTCAATAGAGGCAGAAAAACCTTTCCACAAAATGCAACATCCATTTACGATAAAAACCCTCCAGAAAGTAGGCATAGAGGGAACTTACCTCAACATAATAAAGGCCATATATGACAAACCCACAGCCAACATCGTTCTCAATGGTGAAAAACTGAAACAATTTCCACTAATATCAGGAACAAGGCAAGGTTGCCCACTCTCACCAGTATGATTCAACATAGTTTTGGAAGTTTTAGCCACAGCAATCAGAGAAGAAAAAGAAATAAAAAGAATCCAAATCAGAAAAGAAGAAGTAAAGCTGTCACTGTTTGCAGATGACATGATACTATACATACAGAATCCTAAAGATGCTACCAGAAAACTACTAGAGCTAATCAATGAATTTGGTAAAGTATCATGTTACAAAATTAAAGCGCAGAAATCTCTTGCATTCTTATACACTAATGATGAAAAATCTGAAAGTGAAATTAAGAAAACACTCCCATTTACCACTGCAACAAAAATAATAAAATATCTAGGAATAAACTTACCTAAGGAGACAAAAGACCTGTATGCAGAAAATTATAAGACACTGATGAAAGAAATTAAAGTTGATACAAATAGATGGAGAGATATACCATGTTCTTGGATTAGAAGAATCAACATTGTGAAAATGACTCTACTACCCAAAGCAATCTACAGATTCAATGCAATCCCTATCAAACTACCACTGGCATTTTTCACAGAACTAGAACAAAAAAATTTCACAATTTGTATGGAAACACAAAAGATCCTGAATAGCCAAAGCAATTTTGAAAAAGAAAAACGGAGCTGGAGAAATCAGCCTCCTGAACTTCAGACTATACCACAAAGCTACAGTAATCAAGAGAGTATGGTACTGGCACAAAAACGGAAAAATATATCAATGGACCAGGATAGAAAGCCCAGGGATAAACCCATGCACATATGGTCACCTTATCTTTGATAAAGGAGGCAAGAATATACAATGGAGAAAAGACAGCCTCTTCAATAAGTGGTGCTGGGAAAACTGGACAGCTACATGTAAAAGAATGAAATTAGAACACTCCCTAACACCATACACAAAAATAAACTCAAAATGGATTAAAGACCTAAATGTAAGATTGGACACTATAAAACTCTTAGAGGAAAACATAGGCATAACACTCTATGACATAAATCACAGCAAGATCCTTTTGACCCACCTCCTAGAGAAATGGAAAGAAAAACAAAAATAAACAAATGGGACCTAATGAAGCTTAAAAGCTTTTGCACAGCAAAGGAAAACATAAACAAGACGAAAGGACAACCCTCAGAATGGGAGAAAATATTTGCAAATTAAGCAACTGACAAAGGATTAATCTCCAAAATTTACAAGCAGCTCATGCAGCTCAATATCATAAAAACAAACAACCCAATCCAAAAATGGGCAGAAGACCTAAATAGACATTTCTCCAAAGAAGATATACAGATTGCCAACAAACACATGAAAGGATGCTCAACATCACTAATCATTAGAGAAATGCAAATCAAAACTACAATGAGGTATCACCTCACACCAGTCAGAATCATCATCAAAATCTCTACAAACAATAAATGCTGGAGAGTGTGTGGAGAAAAGGGAACCGTCTTGCACTGTTGGTGGGAATGTAAATTGATACAGCCACTATGGAGAACAGTATGGAGGTTCCTTAAAAAACTAAAAATAGAACTACCATACGACCTAGCAATCCCACTACTGGGCATACACTCTGAGAAAACCATAATTCTAAGAGTCATGTACCAAAATGTTCATTGCAGCTCTATTTACAATAGCCAGGACATGGAAGCAATGTGTAAGTGTCCATCGACAGATGAATGGATAAAGAAGATGTGGCACATATATACAATGGAATATTACTCAGCCATAAAAAGAAACGAAATTGAGTTATTTGTAGTGAGGTGGATGGACCTAGAGTCTGTCATACAGAGTGAAGTAAGTCAGAAAGAGAAAAACAAATATCGTATGCTAACACATATATATGGAATCTAAGAAAAAAAAAAAAGTTCATGAAGAACCTAGGTGCAAGATGGGAATAAAGACCCAGACCTACTAGAGAATGGACTTGAGGATACGGGGAGGGGGTAGGGTAAGCTGGGAGAAAGTGAGAGAGTGGCATGGACATATATACAGTACCAAATGTAAAATAGATAGCTAGTGAGAAGCAGCCACATAGCAGAGGGAGATCAGCTCTGTGCTTTGTGACCACCTAGAGGGGTGGGATAGGGAGGGTGTGAGGGAGGGAGATGCAAGAGGGAAGAGCTATGGGGATATACGTATATGTATAACTGATTCACTTTGTTATAAAGCAGAAACTAACACACCATTGTAAAGCAATTATACTACAATAAAGATGTTAAAAAAAAAATCCCATCTTTTACTTCCATTGATAGAGATGTTGATGTTTTCCTATAACACTTTGTAGAAAGTCTTGTTTAATATTTGCTGACACACAGGAGCTTCATAAATGCCAAATCCATTCAATTAGGAAGAAAAAAGATAACAGAGAGTAAAAATATCTTGACAAAGGTCCAAAAAATATTTAAGGTTTTGCCCTGAGTCATTCTGTTCTCTGTTCCTCTCTTCTATCTTTGGATAATTATGAAAAAGAACTATGATAGCTTCCTGTGAGTATAGCTAACTAAAGGATATTTTTAAAAGAGATGTACATGAATGTATAAGGCAATAGGTCTTGCTTGTTTGGGGTTCATTTAGGTTTGATTTTACTTTAAGTTCTTTTAAACAGCATGGGTCTGTCATCTCTGAGTTGACTCCTTCAACACCCTAACAGACCAAACTTTTCATCTGAAGATTGTTTTATCATAAAAATTGTGCTAAATTTAGATTCCTCTCAAGTTCTGTATGTTATTTCACAGTAAAGGTGCAGATAAATACCCAATCATCACTGTGGGGTAATTGCGAGCTAGACTGACTATGAAAATAAACTTCTCTATCCCTTCCCCACCCCCCCACTTTCTATAATACAATGGTCCATCTGTGAGGTAAGAGGGACTAACTCCACTTTAAAACAGAAAATAATTTTTAGCCACTCATGTATTAGAAAAAAAAAAAAAGCTGTAAAATAAATGTCAAACTGCTTAGTCATTTCTTTCTTAAAATAATTGACCTAAAGTTCAGAAAAGGGCAAGAAAGACAAACTATTAGGCACAGTAAGAGAGGGATTACATTCAACAGCAATTTTCTTTTAAACATTTTAAGTATTTCTGATATGTGCAAGAGTTTCCCACCCCCATAATAATTTCTCATTCAATAAGTCAAATTTGATTGTTTTAGTTATTGCACAGTATTTGGAGAAAATGTTCATATATATATCTTCTCTCTCTCTCTCTTTCTCCCTCTCTCTCTGTTGTGAATACCAAATCATTTCAAAGATGATGCATCTTTTCAAAAATCTATTTCTTTCATCTAATTCTACCTGTAGTTATTTAAGTCTTAGTGTAGAGTTCCCTCTACCTCAAGTACTCTATTACTGTTTGCATTAGGGACATCCAGCTAGGGACAAGGTTTCTTTAGTTCCAGTTTGGTTATTGAGGTCTCAATATTTAAAACATTGCTTCTGAATCTGCATCCCCTCATTCCTAGGGATTTTTGACAATATTAAGGGAGAGTTATGAGCATTACACAATGTTTAATAAAGCTCTGTGAACTCTGAAGATTGTCTAGAACATTTAAGTTCCCCTAATATGACCTCTAATCAATTATCAAATTACACTCTAAGTTTCCCAGACAAGCCAATATGAACAAGTGGTCAATCTAAAATACTGCTACAAAGGATGTGACTATTTTTTCTCTAAACTGTTTTCATCTTGTTTTTGAAAGACTTGCGATGCAAGCAAATTCTACAAAGCTGAATAAATATAACAAGATAGGAAATGTCCTACAGCTAATTGTGCTCCAAATAAAAGACATATGTCAAGAAAATTGTCACATTCTATTACATTTTTGAAGCTCTATATAACAGTTAGCAAGGACTGGCTGAAAGATGGCCTAGGAAACAACGTCCCTGGAAGTCATCCCCTGTGAAGTTGAAGGTAGTGAAGTGGGTCTCTTCTAGCTTCCCTCCATGCACTTTACTATTTAGCATTATACTTCCTCCTGTTGACTCCACCTCCTGCAAATCCATGGGCAAGTTCCTAGGAGGTTCTTAACCTGGCAGCTAGCTATAGGCTAGAGGGGTTAGGCATAATTAACTATTCCTTACTATGAATCCACTATATTTCTTTCCAGAGCATTAATTCAGACCCAGGTTATGCCTCTCTGGGCAGTGGCCAGAAGAATTCAGACCACAGAATACAGAGAGCATAAGGTAGTAATAACTCTATTCACCCAAGCCACTTTGCCTGAAAGGACCCATTCACCGCACTGAGAAGGCCTGAGATGTGACCAGAAGGTGGGGCTTGCTAGACTGACTGCAACATTTCTCACCTCCTAGAACAGTATCAGGCCATGGAATTCTCTATAAATCAGGAGAGTTATTGAGAAACAGTTTGGAACACCATTTCTACATGTTGCTGCAAGCACTGTAACTCTCTCTAGCTCTTGAGTTGATTTAGGATTCTGGCAGCTTCATAAATAATGTGTTTCTAAACTTTGTATTCATTTCACTGTTTTACATTTAAGAGAAGACCTAGAAAATAAGTTTAAAAATATACCAAGAATTGGACAAAAAAATTCAGATTTCAAAAAAATGTGTTAACTGAAAATTCCCACAAATTTTTCACTTTGAGAAGATCAAGGATAATGAAGGTGATAAATTTAGGTATATTTTTACCTTAAGGTTCTTAATTTTTAATTATACATTTCACATTCAAACACAGTATGATATTTAATTATTTTATTAAATTATATTAACAATTTGAGGTTATAATCAGAAAAACTAGTTGGTGATGTTTCTCTGCAGCTGATATAAGGCATCTCAAACATTCCGCCAGCAACATTATTAATACAAAGTGTTTTTTTACCTATTATCTAAGAGGTAAATTTCTTGATGTGGGAATGGTGCTTTGTCACAGAGAGTGACAGTCTTGTTGAAAGTATTTTTTAGTTGCTTTCCTCATTTTACATGCCTCTTATACATGTCCTTATACAATTCCATCTTGGGCCTCAGTATAGTCTCTGAACACCTTCCTTCCAACTCTTAAACCACATAGCTAGAAAATCTGATTAATCTCATGGGTCATGAGGTATATTTTGGTAACTAATAGAAAATTAGATTTCTAAAAATTAGTGGACATATGCGCCTCATAAACTTAGTTGAGAATCCTTAAGCCTTGAAATATCTTAAATACTCAGCATAGGTCCTGGCCAAAGCTTCCAGTCTTTACCAACAGGAAAATGTATTCATTCACTCAACACATCTCTATTGAATGCCTAATGTATGCTGGCACCTTGTTTGGCTCTGTTCCAGAAAATTTTTGAGAGACATCTTAAGAAATATTAAGGAACAAAAAGGAGCCAATAAGAGGTAATAATTTAAACGTGGAAAAAATGATCAGAGAATCGATACTCCAGGTTTAAGTGGATTACTTTGAGGAGCGGTAAGTAGAAGGAATTTAGAAACCTGCCCCCTTCTTATTATTTTCACTGTGAGTGACCATATTTTCAGCTCCTGAGGCCCTTTATGAGGAGCTGTGGGCCTAGACGCTTGGAGATCTCTGTGAGTTGCTTTCCCTGTCTTTTCTCCTCCCCCTCTGCCCCCTCATCCGGGTTCAGGACGGAATCAGCTGGAAAATTCAATTACTCACCCCCTTAATGTCAGCTCCCATACATTTCTTTCTCCGCCCGCCTCAGAGTGCAGTTCAGCTCTTTAAGAGACAAGCCTCTGAATGAAGCTAGCGTAGAATTTAAACATTCAGGAGAGAAACCTGTCAGTTTCAGACCTCGAAGGAGAGCTTCCCTATAAGATCATGGGTTTTGACCTCTTGGGTCGCTCCATCTCACCTTCATCCCTTTCTTTTAATTCTCGGTTTAAAAAAATATTAAAAATTCTTTTCGGAGCAGGCAAAGCAATGAGTCCGCTGGTTCCACGTCTGCTATAAGAAGCAGATTTTTGCACAAGGATAAGGTTACGGCTGGCAGCCCAGAACTCCAGCGGTGTGGCGGATCAGACGCTGGGCTCCTCCCCTCCCCCGCCGACGAACGAGAGGCTAACAGACGGGTGCAAGTAGACAAGTAGCTGTTTTTATTGAATACAGAAGCTCCTTGAAAACTCTGTGGACTCCGGGGCTCTCCTGCAATTCCTTTCATTCCCAAAGTGCTGGAGCCAAGCACGCGTCCCCCGTAACTCCCTCCCATTTCTTCTCGGGTATTTGGGTAGGAGAAGAGGGAGGAGAGGAATGGGGAGATGGGGAGGGGGGTGGTTGGTGGGCTGGGCTTGCAGGGAGACCTGATTCTTGGGCAAAGGAGAGGGGGGCGGGCTCGGGGCTGCCCGCGAGGCGTGTGATTGGGTCTGACCTTCAGCGGGCTTGTCAGTTTCGCCCGGGGTAAGGGGGGCGCGGGAGGGGAGTGGGCGGAGGAGGGGGCTGCCCAGAGCCTCTCGTCCGGCCCACAGACGGCATGAAGCCTTTAGGGGCACGCAGTCCTCACAGATTTTTGGTTGAAGCCCCTCATCTGCCTTCAGTCTGAAGGCAGGGCCCCGCAGAGGACGGATCGGAGGGTCCCGACCAGCGGGGCCGACCGAGAGGGAGAGGAGGGGGCGAGAGACAGGAAGGAAGCAAACCATCAAATTTAAAGAAAAAGCCCTTTGACTTTTTCCCCCTCTCCCTCTCCAATGGCTGTGTAGCAAACATCCCCGACGATACCTTGGAAGGGAGTTGGTCTGCAGTCGCGTTTTCGTGGGTTGAGTTCACAGTTGTGAGTGCGGGGCTCGGAGATGGAGCGGTGGTCCTCTAGGTGGAAAACGAAACGGTGGCTCTGGGATTTCACCATAACAACTCTCGCACTGACTTTCCTCTTCCAGGCTAGAGAGGTCAGAGGAGGTAAGAAAAAATGGTTTTGGGGAGGTGGGAGATTGCTGTCTTTCTCATTCTGTGCCCCTCCCCCCCTTCCTTCTTCCAACACCCACCCCCCCAAAAGAAGCAATTCTCTTAAATCCAGATTGTAGCTGCCATCAGGTTGGAAGTGAAGACTGGAGAGAGAGATGGATGTAGGCGGGACAGTAATGGGAGAAGAGGTAGCAGGAAAAAAAGATCTGTCAGGCACAGAGCCTGCTGAAATGCCCTTCACCACTTTCCAGGGGCTTTGAAAAGAGGAAAAGTATTACCTTGAACACAAGGGCAGTTGTACAAAGCTTTTGTTTGAGGAACAGTCCTTAGACTGCCCTTTGAACACATCTTCTGGTTTCTTCAGATTCTAACTAATGGAAATGCTTTTTTAAAGGTGAGCTGAGGAGAAAATACAGGGAAAGTGTATAAAATGAACCTTGATGAAGTTCTCAAGCTGTTTTACTTTTAGGGATATGAGAGAAAGCAGGGGGCCTGAATCTTGAAGACTGAGAACACTGTGTGTGTGTGTGTGTGTGTGTGTGTGTGTGTGTGTGTGTGTGGCATTTTGAGGAGATGTTAAGAGGAAAAAGTGAGAGATTATAAGAAATGGATAAAGATGGGAAGAACATTTTTCCCGGGAATTCAGCCCCCTCCTCCTCCTGTGACCCCTCCCACCCCCAACTTCTTCTTGCAGGTTGGACGTGCAGTTCTCTTGGAGAATGATGAAACTCGCCAAGCAAATGGGGTAGGGGTGGAGGAATAGGGATTGGAGGGAAGGGGAGGGGGCGTGGGGTGGGATGGGAGGAGAGAGGTAAGGAAAAGTTCCTACGTGGCACCACCAAATATTCAATGACCAGACCTGCTCGGGAGACTGCAGCCCTGTCAGTACCCAAGGAGGGAGAGCGACTTCACTCCTCCCCCCCCCCCCACCCCCCGCCTCCTCCCTCCCCTTCCCCCGCCCTTTCCCGCAAAGGCATCTGGCTGGAGCGGTCCGTTAGGTGCTGTAGACACGGCTGGCGGGAGGACTCCTTTGGAGTTAAGGGAGCCCAAACAGCTTAGAGTAAAAAAGCAAGCTTTGTCAGGAGTGCGCAGAGAAGTGGGGGGGTAAGAAGGAGGGTGGCGATGATTGGCTGAGGGAGAAAGAAACTGTCAACCCCAAATGCGCAGGCTTTAGCGGAAACCTGAGTCTGACCCTGTGGGTGCCAAGATCTGAGTTCTCCCTAATGGGACTTAGCGCTCCCGGAGGCCGAACTCTGCGAAACCAGGTCTGTATTTCTTCCCCACACTTTGTGATGTTCACCTTCCTGAGTAGCGGGCAGTGGTGGATTATTCCTCTGTGACTTTTCCTGGAGAATACAGTCAGAGCCTCATTAGGACTATATTTGAATTTTGAAGTAAGTTATGCTAATTACGTGGATTCATTCATTTCTACATTTTAAAAGATAAATAGTAGAGTTTTGAAAGTGGAATCCATCAAAAATTTGTATTTTACCTTTGGTACCTGGTCACCAGCTGGATTGGTCAGTTCTGTCAGCAGGTCTGCCCTCTGCTGGTTTTATTTATTATTTGGAATTCAAGCAACTGTGTTAGTAAATGAGGCCTCTTAAAATCCTTCTAAGTATATACAGTGATGCTGAAAAAGGACACTCGATTAAGGAAGAACAGATATGCTGTTTCTTTTTGAGTTTTTTCAGCTATTTCTTTTGTTCAAACATAGGAAAAAGTATCATAGTGGCAGCTATTTTTTTTTTTTTTTTAATGTGGAAACTAAGACTTTCTTCAATGAAGACAGATGCACTGTAAACTCAAGAGACGTTATCATAGGCATTCAGGGGTTATTTCACTGAAGATGTTTCATTTCCACACTGGGACTTCCTTAAAGCTCTAAGGAGATCAGAAAGATCAAATTTCTACACTTGTGATGCATAATTTTTTCATTTAAATGTAGCTGCATACCTAAAACCCTTTTAAACAAACATCTCAGTACCACATCAAATAAATGGTGGAAAAAGAACCTTCTCTATTATTATAAAGCCATCTAATGTGAGAAATAGCAAACTTTAAGGATAATATGTTTTTTCTGTTTGTCATTTTTGATGAAATGTCTTGAAAGTTATATGGTTATTTGGATCTTCATATTGTAAGATTTGGTATTTGTTTCACCAAGTTACTAGGTGCTTATTGCTTAGTGGGAAGCTACACATTTTAAACCTACTCTTGTAGTCATTCTTTGGCCCTTAATGAACTTCTAAAAGGAAATAGTATATTATATATTAATGCTTAAAAAGGAAACACTAGCCTGAATCATCTCACAAGGGGAAAATAAACTCTATGTCTAGCTCTCATACTAGCCTTCAGATTTGCAATTGATGTAACAATGAATAAGTTCCTAAATAAGGTATTATGTACTAGCATTATACTATAATTTATTGATTTCACTGAGGTGCACTGGTGTGATTTGGTTGCTAAACCAAAAGATAATTTAAAACAGCCTATTTTCATCTAAAATTTGTATTTCTTGGATTAAAAACACTAAAGCCTTAAAAAGTTCTGAGTCATAAAAAATTGGACTCCAAAAATGTGTAGTTAGGATCCTGAAGCATCTAATCTTACAGAGAAAAGTTCTTGGAGTGAATGAATTAAAAGAAAATTTATGAACAAACACAGTTATATTATTTTACTTTGCAAATCCAAACTCTGTAACTTGGTAATCTTTAACTTACTTATTTAAAATTTTAGTATTTATTATGATTTAGCATAAAAGAGTAAGCATTATTTTTTATAATATATTTATTTGCATTAACTTCAATTTCATGATTCATATATTTGCTTATGGTTAATATAAATGTTTTATCTCATGAATTTATGAATTTCATTTTCAATTAATTCATTACTTATTATAGGTAGAACCTGAGATTTACCTGGAATTTATAGTGACTATAACCTGTGATTGTGTTAAGATAGACAGTTTTAAGATAGATGGTTTTAAGCGGTTTTTCAAGGAGTTAAGCTAAATTGAGTATGAAGGAAAAAAAATATCTAATTGAATCATTTTTCACTAATTAAGATGGTATTCAACCTTTGGTGGTTGAGCCAGTACTGTGCCTTACAAAAAGTTGATTAATTTTATGAAGAACTTTCAAAACTTGTCAGCAATTGGTAGTGAGCCCTGCTGGAGTGTTTTGAGTGCCTGGGATCAGCAGGTGAAATGGTGCTGGCTTCCAGAGTATGTGCTAATCCAACTTTGCAAAGAGATCAAGTTTGTCCCTGTGGTTACTCAATCAGAAATCAGTTAAGAGATCAAATATGCTTCTGATGACAAATGCAATGTCTTCTATGATTATTAATATTGTCTTTCTATTTGTTTTTTAAATCAAAATGGACAAAGTCTATAATAAACAATAAAGAAAAATAGGTATCTTATGAGAAGCATCTTCCTGAATCTTTTATACGGATAACCTTAGTTTAGGTGGCACATATATATTCAGTTAATTATAGACACTTTCACAAAATTGTCTATTAGTTTTGAAATTAAGTTTATCAATATCTTAATGTGACAATTCACTTTATAATTAATACTTAACTAGAATCGACTTTATAAAAATCACTCTCTAAGAGGTACTCTCAGAGTTTTAAATAAAGTTATGAAGTTGCAAAGCAAATGTATATACCTAGATAATATGATTGCTTATGATTTATTTAATTAATTTTTAGCTTCTGTGTTTGCCTCAATTTGTGACTAAAATTGAAGGAGCACATTATTCAAGTTATCACTAAAATATAGCAAGGCAAATATGAGCCTCTTTTCAGATTTGTGGATAGGATTTCTTACAAAAAACCTAAGTAGTTGCCTTTCTTTTCTAAAATTTTGCTTCTTTTCTGAGACAAATTTCTCTTCACTCTAGTTAATTTATAGAAGCACTACCTATGTAATGATAATGAATGGACTTGAATCAAGCTTGGGTGAGAGTGTGTAATAAAAAGCTGAAATTTTTCAAAGGAAGAAAAGGTGTTTAGATTTTTTAAATAGAATGCTTGAGATAGAAATTTTTATAAAAATTGCATCTCTATACTACCTTCTCACTTTACTAACGAGGAAACTAAGGCACAGAAAATTTATTAGCTGAGTCCTCTTTCTCGAAAAAAAATATTCTTATAATAGTCAAGATTTTTCTAATGAGTAGGGTGAAGATTTGCAAGAGTGATAAAAATATCTTTAAATAACAGTAGTCTGAGACAATGGAATAAACAATTATTACTTAATGTATATGTATTTATAGAATATGGAATGACCAAATATTACTTAAATGTACATGCTGGAGTTTAAATTAGTGAGAAGATAGATTAAGTGAAAATGACTGATTTAAAGAAAAACAGGAAATTATAGAAAGCATTTAAAAATTCCTCAAAGTCCCAAGTTTAGAGAGAGGTAATTTGTATTGTTAATATACCTAATTATGTGATTCTATAAGATTATCTGTATCAAAGTAGAAAGCACAACAGTTTGTAAAATATTTTTTGTATACATATCTTGCTGGATTAAGAACATAGTTTTTTATCCTCTCTAAAGTTACTAATGGAGGACCCAGTACAGCTTCGAATTTTCAAGAAGCTAAGAAAATTATATATTTATTTCAAATAAGGCAAATAGTGTCAAATTTCTATGCTTTTCATGTTAATTTTAGATTGATTGGGTGATATATATTATATATAATTGTCTGGCTTTTATTAATAAGTCAGATAATAAATTGATTTTTACTTGATATGGGTTATTTGTTTAATAGATAATTTTTTCCAAACAAGTGGTCAACTTTGGAAAAAAATAAGAGAGCACTTAGTAGTGCAAATTCTAATTCAAGTTTTCCTTTTGGATTGTCAGAGTGTCTGAAATCACATAAATACCTTTTACTTCAGGAGTAAATGGACAGTTAATTTGTAGGGAAGTACTCCCTCTTAATGGGCTACCATGATATGTTGTGCTGGCAACCACTATGGTAGAGCTAGTATTTCAACCAAATGAAGTTTTTTCCTCTCTTCTGGGAAATGCAGTATATGTCCTTAGGGTCCTGAAGAAGAAACTATGGAAGTTAATATTTATACTCATGGCTAACTCTAACAATTTATATAAATATAGGGTTGTATAAATATTGAGCCAGTCCTATCATTTTATATAATTTTTAGTGATGATATTTAAGTATTTGAAAGCCAGAATCATATTGTATCCTAAATACACTTTTCCTTCCCATCTACCTTTGGAGAAATAATTAAGTGCAGTTGGTCTGTGATCATTAGGAATTCAGGGCAATTGCAGAGTGGGAGCTGAGGGCTGATTTGCATTTCTGCTTTTACTCCTCCACTTCCTTCATTTAATAGTGGGGAAATGTGACCTGAGCTGGGTGTGGTGAGAGGAAACCAAACTTTCTTTTGTCTGTTGAAGTTTTGTTCCTTAGCAAAGAAGAAAGAGAGGTATGCACAGGTGCTATAAAAAGTTTCAGCGCTCCCTAAGTTGTCTCACTGAAGAGTCCATTTTAAATTCAGTTTTCAGGTATACTAAAAGTATACTATAACAAATTTCCTAAATTTGGACTTTTTCTACTCATTTCTTTTGCAATTTAATTCAGAAACTAAGGGGTTTTGTTTTTCATTTAACTGCCTTCTATATTCTAATGCATCTAATATATTTATTTCTCCTTTCAAAACCCTAATATGATTTTATTTTTATAGATAATCTTGGGTTTGTTTTTTTTTTTTTTCTACTTTCAGTAGTGTCAGAACTCAACATGAATAATACTATCTGGTAGAGAAGATGAAAGTCAATTTTAAAGTGATTTAGTGAGTAGTATCTATCAGTTGCAGTCTTTGGCTTACTACTGACTTGGCTAGTGGTTCTTTAGACATTGGCTGATCACCAGACCTACTGTTATCTGGTAAAATAAACTCTTTGCTTGCTGCTCATGGAATTAGAGACAGTGCTATTAATTTAGGAGAAAGAACTCAGAGAAAAGAAAGGTTATCATATTTCAGAGTAAGAGACCAGCTTAAATACGACTTGACAATTGAGAACTAAAACAAACCTGTGTAAAAGTGCTTTAGCACAATCAACTTTTGCAATTCCCTCAAACCTTCTTTTTTTTTCCTTAAAAAGCATTTCTTTCTTATTTTAACCAAATTTAATTGCTCTTGAATGGCCCTGTACTGTACAGGCAAATGAAGGTCCCTATTCATAGAACTTGAGCGCATAGGGTGTCAGTGGAAGCTTCCTTCCTCTGTCTGACTGGTAAACTCACATCCGGGCTTAAACGAGCGAACCTTAGATGGTATGAGGTGGTTGGTTTTCCTTCCTCACTCAGATTTTCACAAACAACTTCCCGAAAGGATGCCTGCCAGAAAGAGCAGTAGCTGCAACTCCTGACAAAACTAATGAGAAGCTCTAGCGCACTTTCCTGCTTTGTGCTCTTGGATAGCTCTTCTGAGAAAGAGCCATAAATATTAGAGTGGTGTTTGCCCTTAATTCTCTTTTTAGACTAACTGTGGAGGACAACCTACTACTTGCTGTCACTCTTTGAATGATGATGAATCTTCAAAATACTTCACTGGTTTTGAAGACAAAATTATTGTCCAAATGGCCTAGCGTGGTGTAGAGTGCCCTTCAGGATGTGGCCCTTCTGTACGTCCAGGCTCAGGATCAGCCTTTTCCCACCTGCTGCCACCCCACTCCCATTCACCCTGGACTTCAGGCATGTTGAACCTCTTGCCCATATTCTCCCCTATCTTTGAGCACACTATTCTTTTTACCTGGAATGTATGTTTCCTTCTCATCCATCTTGCAGATGCCTTCTCATACTTCAAGATTTAGCTCAAGCTTCATACTCCAGGCAGATATAATAACAAGCTCTCACACTGAATGCATGCCCATTATGTACCAGGTCCTGTTGTAAGCACTTTTTTTATAAAATATCATTTCATTCTGACAATTGTCCTGGAAGTAAGCTAATACTAAAATCTCCATTTTACCCATAAGGAAATTGAAAAACAGAGAAGTTAATTATCTTGCTTAAGACCGTACAACTACTATGTGATAGACCTGGGATCTGAACCCAGACAATCATGCTCCAGAGACCTTGCTTTTGATCACTTGCCCATGTTTACTGTGTATTCTTAATGCTTTTACACAGCCTTCGTGACTTTGCTTATGATTATGGTGCCCTGGGGCCTAACATTAATGCACAAATCACGCAGCTGCACCACAGTGAATATCATGTAAATTGTGTGAATAACTCGAATGCCACCAAGGAAAAATATAAAGAGACTGTCATTAAAGATGATGTTATAATTCAGGTAGCTCTTCAGCCTGCACTAAAGTTCAGTGTTGGAGGACCTGTCACCTTCCCATTTTAGGGACAAACTTAAGCCCTAATGATGGTGGAGAACCCAAAGGGGAGTGGATGGAAGCTAGTAAATGTTACTTTATTTCCTTTGACTGATTGAAGGAGAAGTTGACAGCTGTATCTCTTGGCATTCAAAGTTCAGATTGGGGTTGGCCTGGTTTCATTAAATTACAAGGACACTTACAAATTGCTGCCTGTTCTAATCAGGATCCATTACAAGGAACAACAGGTCTTTTCCACTTTGGGAGATTGGTATGGTAGTATGCTTACTACCTTCAGTATAAAAGTGTCAGATCTGATTATCTAAAAGCTGTTTGGAATGTAATCAACTGGGAGAATGTAACTGAAAGATACATGGTTTGCAAACAAACAAACAAACATGCACACACTCATTATAATTATCTTAAAAATTTCTCATTTATATGTTAGCCTTTCTCTAGGAGTTGCTGGAGGGTAATGACTGGGATTTAGTTTTATTTCTTCCCCTGGTGTCTACCAACATGCCAGAATGCACAGGATATGATATAGTCACTATTTAGATTACTAATTATCTTCTGACTTTGCTCAGCAGACTGGAACAAGGTTAAAATCTAGTTAACTTGGAATGGTGTGAAGTGACCTCCTCATGTCATGTTGTTAGCAGTAATTAGATCTCGCCTCCCCCCTGTTTTTTACTCATTCTCTGAAAGTGAATGAGTTGTGACTTCTTTCTGGCTTTCTTCATCTGGAAAATAGTTTTGCACATTCTCTCCAAAGATATCTTTAAATATCTGAAGCTCTTGATTGACCATATTACCTCTAAAACTGTAGTTTGCTTTAACACAGGAATCTGATCGAGAAAAATACCATATGAAGTCGTGTTTTTGCTTTGACAGCAACATAAATCATCATTTCATTTGTCTACATGATTTCAATTTGTAATAAGTAAAAGTAATAATTGGGAAATTTCCTCTCATATATTCATTTTTGAAACCTTTATTTCAGTTTTGCATCCTATTAAGGATTGTCTGATTTTGCTTAATGACTATTAGGAAGAGTAGCCTATCTATATTTATTGCTATTGCTTTATGATTGTTTTACTAAACTAGTTCTTTTAGAGAGCAGTTTGCATATTACACATGTAATTATTATATTAGGAAGTACCATCTTTAAGCAAGGAGTATGTAAAATTTCAAGTGCTTAATAAGGTTAATAGTCTGTAGGTGTAGAATTGTTTTTGATGAAAATTATATGTTTTTAATATTCTATTCCTATCCATTGTATGTTTTAGTTCCACTAAAATCATTAGGATGGATGTCTTTATCTGCTTTATTTAGTGTGTCTTAAGCACATAGATCGGAACTTATCACATAGTAAACATTTGGAAAATTTTTGTTGAAAGAGGTAAAGGTGTTGATTGCAGCTCTAATGAATTGCTCTTCAATAACCTAATTGATGATCTGAGATGGGATATAGGGTTATGTAGATCAGTTATTGCCAGTGTCTACAGAAGTATATTGAACAGATTTTTGCTGATACTATTGTGATTTCCTGAAAATAGCACTCTCTGTTTTGCCTCCAAGCAAGCTATGATCTTCACCTTGAACACTCTCTCAATCTGCTTAGCATTGCTTTTTTACACAGAATTTAGATATTATCTCCTCTAGGAATAGCTCTCCTTAACCATGAAGACTAGGATAATTGACCTTGTATAACATCCAAAAACACACTGTACTAACTCCAACTTGAATACTCATCATAGAATATTTTCGATGCTAAAATGAAAGCAGGGACTGCATCTTTTTCATCTATGTAAGGATTTCTGGCATCTAGGTCTAGCACCATACCTAGAGCATAATAGATGGCCAGTAAATATTCATTGAATGAATTAACGAACTCATAAGCAAGACATTTTCACTAAAGTCAAGAAGACAGGGATACTCAGTCCTGGCTTGATATCACAATCATTTTCAGTTACATCCCTTTAGATATTAATTGAGTAGGTTTTGTGCAGAATCCAAGCACAGCTGCTTTATAAGGCTATACATATAATTGTGATGCACAACCAAGGGTTCATGAACCTTCTGTAATAGGAAATAAATGTATACAAAGATGAGGATGTGCCTAGCTTGTTTAACAGGGTACTGGAAGTCAAGTGAAAGGTTATCTGCTATGTGGAAATCATTTGATACATACCTTATTGCCAGACAGAAGTGGCTCTGCAAAAAACTGATTTAAGTAGATCAACTGATTATGACATTGATAATGCTTTTTAAAAAAATCCTCCTCTCCATAGCATGTGATAAACTAAATGCCAATAAATATTGCTGTTCTCAACATTAAAGTCAAGTTGTTGTAATGCAAATATAATTTTAGTTTTATAATAAATGTATTTTAATAGCTGTGACCACTTATAAATCAGAAATGCCATACTTTTCAAATATCACACTCTCAACTGGTGTTTGTTCTTCCCTCGCCATTCTCTCTGTTTCTGCTTTCGACTTTCAGTTCATATATGCTTTTGATGATATGAGAAAGTTCAGGATTGAGGTTGTTTAATAACTGAGAAAATTAAATGACTCTCTTCTATGTGCAGTCACTATGTTAGATGCCAGGACTACAAAGATGGTTTGCCAGCCTCCATTCTCATGGAGTATGTGTGTTACTAGGAGAGTGCTAGAGTTGGGGATGTGGGCAGGGGCCACATAACACAAGACCATATGGGTATAGTTTTCTGGATAGAATAGTTTCATGTGACTAATTTAAAAGTACCGGGAGGCTGCTAAGATGGCATGGTCAGTGCATACTTTGATATCTATACTTACTAGGTGGTTCCAATTGGTTGCAACTATTGGATCCTCTGACAAATAACCAGGGAAGTAGAGAGGCATGCAGCTTTTTCTGGAATAGCCAACCCACTGTAAAGTCACCTGGGGTTCTCAATGATAATTAGTACAGTTAAGTCACACTTGATACGGAGTTATGGCCATTATAAAGTTGAAAAATATATGAATGAATAATCTTCTTATTTTATAAAGGAGTATGTTAAGCAAACATGTACACATTTATAAAGTCTATTATGAGACAAAGTTGCCTAACATTTTTAAACCTTAAAATGTGATTTTTTTTGTTATTAAACAAATTATAGCATGTTTTAGAACATAAAGTGTAAATTTTTGTTTCTGAAGATTAATATGTTGGACCAAGGTCTCTATTTTGATTATTTGAGAGAATAAATTATTTATTATAAGCATTTTTAAGTCATCTCAAAATTAGCATGCCCGTAACTGAATTGCAGAACTCTCCTCCGGAAATCCATTCCTCTCAGTCTTCCCCGTCTCAGTTAATGGCAACACAATCAGTCATGATGTTTGAGCTAAAAAACTTGGAGTCATCTTTGGCTCGTTTTCTCTCATACCCCACTCTGATCTGCTCTGTCTCCAGAATATTTCCATAATCTCACAAAGTTCTTCATCTCTCAGTCCAAGAAAACAATATCAACAAAATTTTACATCTAGAAGACTGCAGTTGTTTCTCTGCTCTCTGATTCCACTCCAGTGCCCCTAGAGTCTGTTCTCAACACAACAACCACAGTCTTCTGAAAAATTAGTTGGTTGATGTTCTTCCTCTCCCCTTAACTGCCAATGGTTTTCCATCTCATTTGGAACAAAATCCAAGCTTGTTGAAGATTCCACAGGACCTATACAAGCTGCCTTCAACATGCCCTCGCTCTTACTTCTCTGACCTCATCTCTTATACCCCTTTTATTTCCTTTGCAGGAGATATATTTGTCTCCTTGCATTTCCACCAATGTCTTGGGTCAACTCCTATCTCAGGTTCTTTGTACTTACTATTCCCTTTGCTTACAATGCCATTCTGTAAAAATATCAGGATAGAGGAACAGCTTATGCCTTTCTAGATTTACTCAAGCATCACCTTCTTATTGAGGCTTTTTGTGTCTTTCTTATTTTATATTAAAATCCATGTCTCCTTAACCCTCCCTATACTCATTCACTGATTTATTTTTCTCCTTGGTACTACTCAAATATTTGTCATTTATAAAAAGTAATGACATTTAAATTAAACGTTGAGATTTTATTTTAAGGCTTAATATAAAATGTAGAATTAGATAATTTTGGAGTACAAATATTGCCTTAAATTGTTTGGGCAGCTTCTAAGCCATATTTATCCAAATAATTTCCATGGCTTTTCATTTCATTTTACCTATTTAGATATAGTCAATAAGACAGTCAAAGTCCACACAGTAAAGCACTTTACTTATTTGATAGACACCATACACATTGATCCAGTTGTCTTAAGAGGTTATAGTTGTCTAGAAATGGTAATGGGAGTTTGCACTTTATTTTACTGGTTTAACAGAAAAATGAGGCAAGACTTGTAGTTACCTAGAAAGTAGAGGGGAGATGTTCCCAACTGAAGACCTAGACAGCAATTACAGATTAGATATTATCAAGAAAATGTAAACACATGTTACTATTCAAAGCAAATTCATTTATTATTCCTAATCAACATTAAATCTGGGATTCTGTGTTTTATGGATTTCTTTTAACCACTAGATAGGTCAGAATTAGAATAAATCATGAACATTTGGACGTGAATACAATTGATTTTGATGGGAGTCATGTTTTTCCATTAGTTACACTTCAGAGTATTTTACTATGTATTTTTTCCCCTGATCTTTCCAATTTTGAATTTCACTGTGTAACTGATTTAAAAAAAAAAAAACAACTGGTATTTTCACGGAGCTGTAAGGAAGTACATTTACATTTGATCATTGGTTTTTATTTTCTGAAATGGTAGTACCAATAGGTTTGTAGGTATTTGGATTGGTAAAATTAACTGTAAAATTCCTAAAACTCTAGGCTCCTGTTTTATAGCATCTTTGTCCATGTCTTTCTCAATTTGATGTTTTTCTTTGTTTGAATATCAAATACTCATTTTTTCCAAGAAGGGTAAGAGACTGCTTCTCAAAAACCTGAACCTTGAGATGCTTATATTTATTTTATTCTTTTTTTTTCTGTAGGGAAATATATACTCTAAACATAGGTTTAAAATGGCAAAACATTTAAGTTTATTATAGAACCCCTTGGGGGAAAATGTAGTCTAAAACCTTCCCATACCCAGGAATATTTAATGTAAACTACACATCTATAATCTTATATACTTACAATTTACTGATGTAGTCAAGCAGTTCATTTCTCCCATTTTGCACTTGTTTTGACTACAATGGTTAGATTGCAAAATACAGACAAAAAAGTTTGGTAATTTAAGCCAAAAATAGTTGTGTAGAGACTTAGGACACTTAGGTGATTTATATCGACATTATTTGTGCCATATAGGCATTTAAAGATGAGCTTTCACACCTTTTTAAATATGGGAGAATTCAGGTCGATATGTTTTATTTTCTAATACTTCATGTTAGTTTATAATACAAGATTTGTATGTGGCATATGTGGGTTTGAAATAAATGAAGGAATAGTATCAGAGGAAAGACAATAAAATATTACTTTTTAAAAAAACCTTTTAATAAATAACATGTCAGGGTTAATCTATAGTTATATCAATGTCTATGAGATGCAAAGAAAAAATTATTGAAAAGGAAAAAATTTCAATGATATCAGTGTATTAATGTCAAGTTGTGCTACAGGGTGGTAATGGAACAGTGAACATGACAGCTTAAGCTGTCAAAGTTCCAGGAAGCCTCCTGGGGTTGTATGTCCCTAGAATAACATAAAATCATGCTGGAGAGATTGCTAAGCATTGCATAATCTTCATGGATGATATCTAATGGACCTTTAGAGATAGAAAACTGTTCAGTCTTCTACTTGACTATAAAGAGATTTCCCAAGGTAGTCAGAGGAAATGGATAACAGGAATCTAGTGAATTATAGCTCTGGGAAAACACTGGTGGCACTCACTGGGACTGTTAGAGATGGTCAGAAAGGTTAAAATTTTGATGAAATAGTGCTTTCAGGTATTATTTTTATTGAGTGCTTAGACACTATCCTCAGAGATTAAAATGCCTTATCTCATTTAATTCTCAAAATTTGGTTAAGTTGAAGAAACTAACTCTTAGAGGAGTAAGTAGCTTACCCAAAGTTATACAAATAATAAATACCAAACTTGGGTTAGAAGTTGTGCTGTTCCAACTGCGGAAACTGAGTTGTTAATTGTTGTTTATACACTTGTCATATCCTACATTTTAGATTCTTTATTAAGGGCTCTTATGATTTTGAAATATAGCAGGGTGTTGGTAGTAGTTAAATTATAACAGTCACTTCTCTCTCATTTTTTCTTTTGCCAGTCCTGCATCCCACTACTACATAAACACAGTAGCACTCCTGGTTATTTTATACTTATCTAGAGCAGCAAAGCATTTCATAACTGGGTGGGAGATGATTTATAACTCTGGTCTTTATTTTGTTTTTATTTCTGTCTATAATGATATGCTTCATGTATGACCTGTGATGTGAGGTACAAGGTGAGGATAAGTGACTCCCTAGTAGTGGGGAAAGCATCTAGCATACTTTAGGAAGGTCACTTCAGACCTGTGTTCTTGCCATACCTGAATCAAATGGAAACAACCAGACTTGTCAAGGTCTTCAGGGTGCTGTTTGTAAAGGCCACTTTCAACCCTTTTTTTCTGAGACTAATAAGAAAGAAGCTTCAACTCTGAGGCAGTATGTGGCTGCCCATTTACTCACTTATTCATTCATTCATTAAACATATTTCTCTTGATTTTTTATTGTGTGTCAGCCGCTATGTTATTTATGAATACTGCAGTGAACATCAATAGTGCTGACGTTTGCTGTCAGAGGGTTTACAATCTATCAGGGGAGGCAGGCATTAACCAATAAATTACAAGCTTAGCAAAAAGAGAGAGAGAGAAAGAAATTAGTGGCATAAGTATGTAACAGGGAAATCAAGACCATAATTTAGACATACACTGTGACTGAGAGCACACAGCCTAGAGTGAAAATGAGATAATTAAGCAAACAAAATAGACCATGGAGTTAACCAAGGGGGTATATGGGGCACTTGGGATCATATGAAAGGGTCACATAACCCAGCCTGGGAAGGATAAGATGATTTCCTGAAGAAAGTCATGGCTAGGTTGATATCAAAAGATTGATTAGGTCTGAGTTCACCAGGTTTCAACCCCAGCTACCCATTAGGCTCATCTGGGAAATGTTTAAAACATGTGAATGCCTGGGCCCCATGCCAACCCAGACATCTATATGTTTTAAAAGCTTGCCAGGAGAGTCTACTGACAGTTAAGGTTGAAAAAAACAGTCAACTATCCTTAGTCAATTGATGCAGGATTGAAAAAAATCTCCAACAAAGGGAATACAGTAAATTTTAGAAACTGAAAGAAGTTTATTTCAGCTGGACCATAAAATTTGGGGTTGAGGGAGCACATAGGAGTTAGTGTAGATGTCTCACTTGGAGTTTGTGGCTGTGAGTGTTCATGGCGGAGATGTGATTTTTCTCAAGAAGTCCTCAGCAGCCATGATGCCCCCACGGAGACTTTGAACATCTAAATTTATTCCGTATTGATGTCTTGTCAGGACATGACTAGTTCCATTTTCTTGAACTCTGTACTGTCTTGTATCTGTGCTGTCATATTTGATATTTCTATCACCTTCCTCTTCATTGATGAATCTATCATTCAAGATTCAGCTTAAAAGAACCACATGGTAGATATTTTAGCCTTTGTGGGCCACATGGTCTCTGTCAGCTACAGAGCTCTGTCCTTGTAGTGCAAAATCAGCTATGGACAATATATAAATGAATGGCTGTAGCTGTATTTACAATATAAACCTTATTTGTGGAGACTGAAATTTAAATTTCATGTAATTTTCATGTGTCATAAAATATTATGCTTCTTTTAATTTTTTTTCAACCGTGCAAAAATGTAGAAACATTCTTATTTCGTGTACCATACAAAAATAGACAGCAGGAGGTCTTAAACCATAAGCATAGTTTTCCCAGCCACTGTTCTAAGGCATTGTTACAAATACCAACTTAGTTCTCACAAAAACTCTAATAGGTAGATATTTTTTATTATTCTCATTATACAGATGTGGAAACTGAGGCACAAAACAGTAAAGTAGTGTGCCCAAATCACACAGATGCTAAGTGCCAGAGGTGGGATTCAAACCAGTCTGGCTTTCCAACACTGTGCATTGCTGCTTTATCCTACTTACTGGTCATGGGAGTACGTGAAGAAGTTTAAAGGAGGAATTAATTAGAGACTAAACAGTCAAAGCATTGAGTGACCTTAGAACAGTAATTTAAGTAGACGCTGGAGGCATGAAGGAGAAAGGATTAAAGACCTGGGATAGACTAATCAATGAATGAATGGAGGTGTTTAAGAGATCAACAGAACACAATAGGAAAGACATATTAGGCCCTCACAAATTTTCGTTTCAAGACCAGAGAGCCCCATGGACTTCAGAGGAAGTTGCTTTTATATATTTCACATGCTTGTGTTTCACGTTTAAATATTTTATATAGTCCGTGTGTGTGTGTGTGTGTGTGTGTGTGTGTATACCTGTTCTCTTCTAGTTTTGGAAAAAAGTCAAGTGTAGGCAAATAATTAAAAACCAAGTGTGAAAAGCACTATCACAGAGGTGAGTATTTCTAACCCAGCTTTGGGAGATAGGGAATGCTTTCAGGAAGAGATTGCACATTAATTATATCCTACTTATTCCTCAGAACAGGATTTATAAAAGCTCAGAGACAGGAGGAGGAACATGGTGGGTAGTCTGTGAAGTCTGAGTCCAGTATGGCTAGAGCACTGAGTGAGGAAAGAATTAAGGGGTAATGAGATACAAGGATGGAGATGCAGTAGCATGGAACTGGAAGAATAAGTGAGTGTGTCCAGATCATTAAGATTTTATATGCAAGGTATGTGCGTACCATCTGGAAGTTAGTTGGGTTCTCGGAAGGAATTTAAGCAAAATGACTTGAGGCGTGGAGTTTTGGAAGCTCATTCAAGCTGTGGTATGCAGATTGATGAGAAAAGGCATTGAAACCAATTAAATGGCTATTGTCGTAATGCACTGAGTCTGCTATCCTATTTTCCCATTTAATAAACAAAAAAATATGCAATAAAAGGCAGGAAAAATATTATTGAACAAATATTGTGCTGACTGGATACTTCTGAAATGAGAATCATAATCTGTGCCATAAGGATTGGCGACATAGAAACAATTAAAATATTAGGGACATTTAGGAATTGCTTTGAATATCAAAATTACAGTTTTTTAGATATATCGAGTTAAGCTATAATAAATTACTGCTTTTAATCTTTAAACTGTTGAAGTTCAGTTAATAAAATATGAAGACTAGTTCACCCCCCGTGTGTGTGTGTGTATGTGTGTGTGTGTGTGTGTGTGTGTGTGTGTGTGTGTATAAAACCATCGAACCTATGTTATGAGAATTTGTTAAATGCTGTAATTATGATATCAAATAAGAGGCAGATTTCAAAGTGGCTTAATTTATTACTTAGTTTACTTGAAAGGAAAAATCTTTAAGACTTGATTAACTGAGTTTTACATTTTTGTAACTTTATATGACTTTTTAGAAAAAAAACTATTTGCAATATTTATTATATATCCCTATTTCTTGATTGTTTTTTGTAGAGTGAATTTTTATTTCGTATCATATGTCTCTACATAGAACTTTGTTTAGTCTTTAAAAATAGAGCCCTTATTTTGAATCCTGTAGAGGGAGTGTGTTTTTATCACATTGCTTTCAAAGTAGGAACTAACAAATGTGACAAAACCTGTGCTCCTGGAAAAGGTCATCCTGTTAAAAGATAGTTTGGAGAGAAGGAAAGGTGTGGTCCATTTTATGTATTATTTACTGATATGCAGTTGGGACTGTGACCATGGGGCTTCAACCTTTTCTTCACAGAAGGATTACAGCCTTCATAGCTGTGTTCTTGTGGATCCTGGAGTCTTTACCCTATTCAGATGTACTTTTGCTAGTGGCTTCAGAGCAAGAAGATAAGATAAAATAAGCAGATAAGATGCTGTGCTTTTAGAAACAGTCTCCTTCAGTGTAATTTATCCCTGAAGCATGAATTGAGTTTAATTTAAAGCAAATATAAACATCAGGAATCAATGAACTGGCTCAAGATAATCTTATATATTATATTTATGTTTTAAGTTACTTTTCACAGTGTTTTTATTTATGGGCTATAGCAATGAAGGTGATGAAGTGGAATGAACCTAGATTTGATTTTGCACAGACTTTAGGAGTATCCATAGTTTGCTTTCTGGTTCTCAATTCCTTCATCTGCACAATGGGGATAAGAATACATGGCCTGCAAAGTTTTTGACGGTTAATGCTAGGAAGAACTTAGCCCAAGGACTGTCACATGTTAGGCTCTCTGCGCCTGGCAGTTAATATAGTTATTATTTTCTTAGCTTTATGATAAGAGAAAAAAAGAATGTAAAAATAGTCAGGTATTCTATTGGCCTAAAAAAATTGGCCATTGAAAGTAGGAGTCCTGCAAAAAATGTTCTTGAAAGTTGTTATTATTCTTTTAAATATTCCAAGGCTGAATTAAAGGGGATCATATTTGATAGGGTTAATGATCCCTTCAATATGTCTGATTTCCATTAAAAAAGTTTTTTTTTTCTTTTTAATAATTTGGAACGATGTGCAGTCTACTGGATAATATGTTGATTTTCATTCAGAAAGTTGATGAAATAGGTAGACAGTCGTTATTATTAAAGTACATTTGTTATAAGGTAAAAGGCAAATTATATAAAGCTTCATTCACATGTTTGTACATATAGAAGTTAATATGCCTAAAATTTAATTAACTAAAGAAGTGACCAGATGCATGTTTCTCACGTACTCATTCGATCATCCATTCATACATTCTATAACTAACTCTAGTTATTATAAACAAAGTATTAATTGACATTGTAATTTTCAAAGAACACCACTCTATTGCAGGTCACTCTCTATTTTGTGGAGTGTGATAAACTTAGCTGATGGTATTTCCTGATTTTACACTCAGTCCCTTTTTCATTCTAAGTCCTCCCAGAAATCGTGTACTTATAAAACCCAACATATTTTGAAATTTGGTGGCAATTCTATTTTTTTTTAACTAAGAACTGAAACTTTTCAAATCAATAATATTGGTCTCACTTTCAGCCAGAAGTGATCTCTTTTCCTTCTAAACAAAAGAGTACTGTGTGCATCTGTATAAAACTATAGATACTGCCTCCTACGTAATTATTGGGGCCTCCTTAATTAGAATCTAAATACTTGCAGTCAGGACTATGTTTCAGACATGCTCAGTGATGCATTAGCTAACACATGGCCTTCTCTGAATATTTTTATTTTTGAATAAAACAGAAATTCAATAGAATATAAGTATATTGAGTAATATGGAGTCCTAAGTCTGTTTTTATAACAATACTTACACCACATCATTCATGTTTTGACTTGCTTAGTGAATTAGGCAGATATTTAGTTGTGGACCAGGGAATTCGAGGGTCTAAAAAATCGTTTGTCCTTTTATGTCTGGTTTATTTCATGTAGCATAATGTTTCAAAGGTTCCATGTGGTAGCATGTATCAGAACTTCATTCCTTTTTTGGTTGAATCATATTCTATTGTATGTATATTATCACATTTTGTTAATCTGTTCACATACTGATCGAAACTTTGGTTGTTTTCACCTTTTGGCTATTGTGAATAATGTTGCAATGAACATTCGCATACAGGTGCCTGTTTTAAGCCCCGACTTTCCATTTGCTTAAGTATATACCTAGGAGTGGTATTGCTTGGGCATATGGTACTTCTGTGTTTAGCACTTTGACAGATATTACCTGATTCCACTTATATGAAATTTCTAGAATAGGAAACTTCTTAGAGATGGAGAGTAGATTATCAGTCATCAGAGCCAGGGCAGAGGAGGGGAATAGGGAGTTATCACCTAATGGTTAAACAGTTTCTATTTGGGGTAATGAAAAAAGTTTTGGAAATAGATTTTGGTAATGGTTACATAGCATTGTGAATGTAATTATGCTACTAAATTGTATACTTTAAAATGGTTAAAATGGCAAAATTTATGTTGTGTATATTTTACCACAATTAGAAAATGAATAGTTTAAGAAGCGTAATATACCAGAACTAATAAATTGCATGCTTGAAATGGGTGAATTGCATGGTATGTGAGTTATATTCCAATAAAGCTGTTTGAAACATCAAGTTTATCCAAAAGGATTACACTTGCAAAGGGAAAGTTTAAGGTTCCAAACTTATTTTATGTTGACCACTTCATGGTAGCAGGAGGTAGCTGGAATGGATTGGAATGGGAAATTTATGCTTCTGCCAATAAACGGCCCTGTGTTAGACACCCTAGGGCTACATAAAAGGGGAAAAAAAATTACTTATCTCCAGGGACCTTAAATCTAAATCATAAGGCATGAAGCAGTGTACATGAAGTTACTCTGGCAAATGTAGAGGATTAAGAACAACAAATTATTCATAGACACATACATGCATGCACACTTACAAAGGCACACACAAATACACAGATATATACATATACTTTGTAAATAACTAACATAGGAAAGCACTCAAAACTAGAGCATTGTATTTGTTACCTATTCTTTTAAACATCTTTTAACTTATCTTTGGGTATACAATATGGCTTAGTAACTGCACATTTTACAATATTTATATATAACATTTATTGTGAATTTGAATCTTCAGAATCACCTTTGTTTAGATTATGAATAGTTGAATAGTAAATCTATTAGAAATTAATGGAATATATACAGATGCTGGCTTTTTCAACATCTCTTTGCTTCTCTGTAATTTGATTTCTGATTTGAGATATTTTGACTTTGAGAATGTTACAGTTTATATTTTACTTGCTGCTCCACTCCTTAGCCCCCCACCTAAATGTTAGAGAAGCGTGGCAAAAGATAAATAGATCTGAGAAGTAGGACTATAAACTATTTCCTCTGTTAAAAAAATACTCATTTTTATATTAGATTATTTGTTCAATTACGTTTTCCTATTTTTAACTTATTTTTCAGCTGCTCCAGTTGATGTACTAAAAGCTCTAGATTTTCACAGTTCTCCAGAGGGAATATCAAAAACAATGGGCTTTTGCACAAACAGAAAGAATTCAAAAGGTTCAGATACTGCTTACAGAGTTTCAAAGCAAGCACAACTCAGTGCCCCAACAAAACAGTTATTTTCAGGTATGTTCTCTTTATTACTACGACTACTGCTGCTTTGCTAATTATTATTATCCCTTTTTATTATGCTATATAATGCACAATTATGGGGGGATTTTTCATAATAGTTTGAAAAATACTCAGTGAATATTTTCTTTCTGTCCATGAAAACACTAAATGACCTAATAGTACTAATTATCTAGAAATCATGATAATGTAGGGAAAGGGAGTTGAGTAGTGAAATGTCAATTTCTGAGTGTCACATTTTCTAAGCAGGTAACTTGTTATGAGTACTTGCCTGCTATTGGATACATGTTGATTATTTTTTGTTACAACTTCACTAAGTTGAGTGGCCTTGTTCCTATTTAACAGAAGAAATTGAGTTTCACTGAGACTCTCTGATTTGTCCAAATTACAGGAGGCCAATATTTAATGCAGGGTTTGTCTGTTGCCAAGGCCAATATTGTCTGTATTATCAAGTATCCCTTTTTGGTGTTTTGGGATCTTTTCAGAAACAATTTATCATTTAAATTCTTCATATTTATCCTCTACTGTCTTCACCTGAAGGAATTTGAGTTCCCTATTTTCACATAAAACTGTTTTCTAACAATAGAAAAATTATAAATCAAGGGACTAAAAATTAACAAAACAAGAAAGCATATTTTTTGGGAAAGAACATTTTAAAATATTTTTGAAAATACATTTATTTTGATAAATCATTGGTTCTTCCAAAATATTTCCTGTTTTGCAATAATTTGTGGTGGACAAAAGTAACAAACTGCAAATATAAAGACTATTAATGCACAATTTTTCTGACAAACTAAAATTAAAAGGGTTATTAAATCCATGAAATATTTTTCAAATCAAATGTGAAAGTTTTAAACAGTAAAAACTAAGCTGCTTTTCTATTTATTTGCACTGTAATGCAGAAATAGGAAAAGGATGGGAATTTTCAAGAGAGAAAAAAATAGATTACTGGAAATGCTGTAGAAATACTGAAGAAGTTAGTTTATAATATTTTATATTTGGCTTATCATCTCAGGGCAGTTTTTCTGCCCTCCAGTGTGGTAGTTATTTTGATTATTTCTGTTGTTTTATCTTGGAAAAAGAATACAACCTATGTCTCTAGGATCTCCTTCCATGTCAGTTAACAGAATATATCAACATTTTTCCCTCTTCTCAAAACATTGTGTCTTAGGTATGTGATTCTAATAATGAGTAGTTCAGATAGGAAGAGATATCTATGGTAAAGACCTCATTTTTTCCCCGTGCAGATGATTATAGGCTTATCTTCCTAGAGGATAGAGCTTCTTGTCAAATAATACTAAAGGGCATTTAATAAAAATTACCAATAACACATTCACCATTAAAAAAATCTGAACAGTGAAAATGTGAATAATATTCTCTATAAAAAATAGTAAAAAAGATCTTTGAAAATTTATTTGGAATATTTTTTCTTCCATTACTAAAACACAAAATAGCAGCTTCTTTCCAATGAATAAAGTAAGCAGTATTATTGGAAACTTCAATTTTTGGGGTGGGGGTAAGGGTTTTCAGATTGTCATAATACTCTGTAGAATTAAGGTATATGTCCTCCAAAGTCCCAATCTGAGACCTTGAATTTAAATATCTGAGAGCTCTGTGCCTGTGAACTGAATAGAAGCTGTAATTTGCAAATTCTATCTGGCCTCTTTAGAACACCTGCTGTAGGACGGATGCTATGCAAGAAACTGTGTATATTGATCTTTATGTTCATAACCACCTCGAAAGGGGAATATTTAAACCCAAATTATAGATTAGGAGTTAGAAAAGTGAAGTGTTTGAATATAATCTCAGAACCTGTGGATGATATGAAGCTGAGAGACAGTTTGGGGTTTTTTTAGACTAAAGTGGGCTTTTCCCACTATGCCAAATGACCTTCACTCCTCATTTTAAAAACCCTACCAACCACTAAGCTACATCAGAAAGAGATTTTATTTAAACGGAGACATACTCTGCATGGGAATATATTGACCACAAGTTAAAAATTAAAATCATATAATAAAGTTATTGTGCTTTTTTCATATCGAATGTATTCGTGGATTCAGTATCTGTTGATGTTAAAAGCCCATTTTAAGAATCACTATTGAGGGCTCCCCTGGTGGCGCAGTGGTTGAGAATCTGCCTGCCAATGCAGGGGACACGGGTTCGAGCCCTGGTCTGGGAAGATCCCCACATGCCACGGAGCAACCGGGCCCGTGAGCCACAATTACTGAGCCTGCGCGTCTGGAGCCTGTGCTCCGCAACAAGAGAGGCCGCGATAGTGAGAGGCCCGCGCACCGCGATGAGGAGTGGCCCCCGCTTGCCACAACTAGAGAAAGCCCTCGCACAAAAACGAAGACCCAACACAGCCATAAATAAATAAATAAAATCCCAATGCTCAGTCTAAAAAAAAAAAAATCACTATTGAATCTGATATACTCAGAGTGAATTATGATTATTATCACATGTATAGGATTTATGTATGCACACTTATTAAAGGTAGTAGTAACATTTTTTCTTTAACAGCAGTCATTTAACAGGGGATGCTTTATTGTTAGTTTGTATTTATAGATTTCAAAACATATTATTTAAGTTGCAAAATTCCACATTTTATCTGTATCATATATACTGATCACTACTATTTTCGATAAAATTTCACATCTTAAGTGGTTGACTTTGTGCTGTTGAACTTATCTCATAGTGAATTCTCTCTGATAAATTTAGTTGGTTATGAACAACTTTGATTAGTATCTAATAGGGAGGAATCTAAGGTAGGTGTCTAGGTTATACTGTGAACATTTTGACATCAAGTCATGATTTTTTAGACAACTAAATTTTCTTTTTTAAAGGTCATAGTGTAAAGATTATAATTAAAACCTTATTGCTTAATTTTAAATTGGGAAATACTTCCATAATTGAAAGATTTTACTCAGTGTAGTTTGAAGTTGACAATTTTCAGAAGTTGTGTTATATAAATTGGATGATTAATTAAAATTTGTTACAACTTATTTAGCCTTATATGAATATACTATTTTCTGAAATTCCTCTTTTTCTAAATGTCTCTATGTAGATCTTATTTCATAATGTTTTTGCAAAAATGAAAAAGATATTGTTTTCTCCACCTCATAATATTTTAGCATCATTTTTCAATGTATGAGATATTTGAAAATTGAGGTATTTAGGGAAAGAAGTCCTATAATTCTCAACATTTTGAGCTATTCATTTGAAGAGAAAACTTATTTGCTGTGGAGCTTCCTCAATAATAAGCTGAATTACCTAGATTTTTATTTGTAGTATAAGCAGCTAAAAGGTGTTTTTGTTAATTGATGTGTTTTATTACCTTTCAATTTTATATACATGATTATTTTTCTCTATTGATTTTCATGAATATAAAATTGGATATATCTGTGACACAAATCTAATCAAACAAAACTTTCTCTCTCCCTCTCTCTCTCTCTCTCTATATATATATATATATTTTTTTTTTGCCATGAAAGCAAGGCTTTTATGATATATTTGTGATATAGTGAAGTTGTATTATTGGTAAGTTATTTTAAAAATTAAAATTGAGAATTTTAAATAAATACTTTTTAGTTTGGAAATATCTATCTAGATTCTAGATAGATAGATTAGAACCAAATAGTTAACATTAATTGGCTGTTTTCTTTGTGACCTATTCTTATTTACTTTCCACAACATTTTAAATAATTTCCATTTCATAAGACATTTTTCCACTACATTAAGTGGCTGCATAGGTTTCCACTATATAAATGTTTTGTATTTTATTTAACCAGTCCCAACCATTACAGGTGATTTTAACATTTTATGATTATAAATAGTGTTCTGATGAATTGACTTAACATAATATCTTTACATATAAGCATCCCTATCACCTCTGTAAATTCTTAGAAGTAAAATTGCTAGTCTCCTACAGTTTTTTTAATTTGAATCCAAGGCAGTCATAGTCATATATTTTTATTATTTTATACTACTATACATAATAGAATATGGAATGAATGGACTGAATATGGAATCTCTTGGTGTTGGCCCAGATATCATTGATTACATATGCACATATACACCAGTTTTGCATATGGAAAACTTTTTAATTTAAATAATCTCATCCTTCAAATAACAATGCCTGCTTTACTTTTGTCCCAGGGTAGTAAAAGGATTAAATAAGATATATATGTAAAACTATTTTTGAAAAATAGAACCCACAATTTTATATGCAGTGTTTTTATAAAAAAATATACAATAGTCATTGCTTAACTACCTGAGATATACTTGTGGTAACCATTTAATTTATATATTTATTTAATAAATGCTTACTAAGAACTTATGTAGATATGGCCCAATGCTGGATATTTGGGATATGATGATGAGAGGGAAAAGAAAAAAAAAAAAATCTTCCTTCTTGAATTTAGAATCAAATTAACCAAGTATCTAAAAGTTCTGACTTATAATGACATAAGCTTTTTATTAGTGAAACTTCATTGTGTGATAGGAAAAACTGCTCAGAAACTCTTTAGCTTTTGAAGAGATGACTAAAAGTGTACCTTCATATGTTGTGTCCTTACAATGCCACTTTAAAGAGAGGACAGATGGCCACAGATTAGATAAGGGCAGAAAATACAAATCTTACACCAGAATTTCTACTTAAGTGTTTTAAAAGTGCTTATTGTGTGTTTGATATTGAACTGGCACCATGATCTTGTTTCCTAACCATGAATTAAATTTTACATAATATTTGTGCTTTAAATGAGTGGTGGTGAAGTTTGAATACAGCTTCAACAATTGTTGCAGACAAAGATTAATAGAATCCCTTCTCCATTGGTTTTTAAATCTGTATTGTTATTACTGTTTGAACTTTGGTTACTTGTTAAGGCCACTTAGTAAGCTCAAAAATAATAAGGTGATCAAGGAATAATTTGGAAATTTAGAATTTTTGACTCTTCGGCATTTTCTTCCCAGGAGGAACTTTTCCAGAGGATTTTTCAATATTATTTACAGTAAAACCGAAAAAAGGAATTCAGTCTTTCCTTTTATCTATATATAATGAGCATGGTATTCAGCAAATTGGTGTGGAGGTTGGGAGATCACCTGTTTTCCTGTATGAAGACCACACTGGAAAACCTGCCCCAGAAGACTACCCCCTCTTTAGAACTGTTAACATCGCAGATGGAAAGTAAGTAACACAATAATCCAATGTTTTAGCTGCGTTGAAAACAATTCTTTCATTTGATCATTCAACAAATATTTATAAAGTGTGATGCAGGTTTTCTAGGGAGTGGTGATATAGAAATGAACAAAACAATAAAATACCTAATCATACATAGTTTACAGTCTGGGTAGACACATAATGAACGATAAAAAATTACTAATAAATAGTTTATCAGATGGTGATAAGTGAGAGAGAGAGAAATATAGCAGTGAAGAGAATAGGGGATGATGGTGGGGAGTGCAGTTTTAAGGAGTGAGGTCAGGGATAGTCTCACTAAGAAGGTGACATGTGAAGGAGGCGGGGTGCATGCCATGCTGATAATTAAAAGCATACTATTCCAGATGGAGGAAAAGCAAATACACAGCCTCTGATTCTGGGTGTGGCTGATTTGGTCTAAGCAACATCAAGGATGCCAGTGTGGCAGAAACAGTGTGGGATGATGAGGATGGAGAATCAGTGGGAGGCCAAATGGTATAACACATTGTAGGTGGTTGTAAACGCTTTGGATTTTATTCTAAGTGAAATAGGAAGTCACTGTAGACTTTTTGAGCAGAAGAATGACCTGATTTGACTTCCTTTACCAATCATGTTAATA
Source organism: Eubalaena glacialis (assembly GCF_028564815.1). Classification (NCBI taxonomy): domain Eukaryota; kingdom Metazoa; phylum Chordata; class Mammalia; order Artiodactyla; family Balaenidae; genus Eubalaena; species Eubalaena glacialis. The sequence continues at coordinate 103,978,367 of NC_083718.1, forward strand.
TTGACAATCATAGGAAGCTTTATATAGCACTCGATATGTGTCTAGTTTTGTTCTGAACACTTTATACATAGTCAACTCATTTAATTTTTCACGACTCTTGGAAGAAAATAATATTAACAAACCCATTTTACAGATAAGGGAAGTGAGGCACTGGGAGTTTAAGTAACATATATTTGAAACGTGGCAGAGGTAGGGTTTGAACTCAGGTAGTCGCACTTTCCAGTAACAACCACATTCTTCTCAAAATCATGCTGAATTCTGAATTCTGTGTTGTGAATATTGCCTATCGCTTAGGGAGCAGCTAAAGACAAATAAATGTTTATTAAATTTACTCGGTATTTTATTGCTGAATTCAGGCTACTGAAAAAAAGATTATCGGAAATATGACATTTGGTTGTAGACATGAGAAAGAAATAGCTGTTCAGGTGGAAAAAAAAATTCACACTCAGATTATCATTGTCAGGACCATGGAAAAACCTTCATCTCTGTGCAGGGAAAACTGGGCTTTCATGAGTAATTTACATCATTATCCTTAATAATTCATATGAAAAGTGATGATAGTTCCATGAATGAAAATACATCAGGGGCAAGAATGTAGAGTGTACTGTTTTAGACAGAGCAGTCCTCTTTGGCATAGTTGCATTGAGCAAAGACATATTGGAAGTGAGAGAGTGGGCACGTGGGGATATGGAGGAGAGCATTCCCGGCAGAGTGAAGAATATGTGAAAGGAACAAGAAAGAGGCAGTGGTGGCTAGGTTACTGGGAATCAGAAAGCAAAAATTTGGACATGAGATCAGAGACGGCCAGGGCGAGGCAAAGTAAGGACTTCCGTTTTTATTGAGAGTGTTATATTAGTTTTTAGCAAGACAGAATCTTGATCTGACTTATTTTTTAAAATGGGCACTCTGGTTGCATCAGAGTGGAAGCAGGGACCAGTTAGGAGTCTAGGTGAGAGGCATGGGTACTTGGACAAAGTTGTGAGCCTTTGAATTCTGTGTATGCTGTGAATATAGGATTGACAGATTTTCTGATGATATGAATGTGTAGTATGAGAGATAGAGAATAATTAAGAATGACTCCAAAACTTAGGGTTAATTTAATATTTTGAATATTATATGTGATACCATGATTATGACATTATTATCAGAGCTTAAATTAATTCAACAAAAATATCAAGTTTAGAGTCCTAATCAGCTTTTCAACAATTGAAAGAAATCATTTTTATTTTCTGTTAATGAAAAGCACGTACCCACAAGAGTAGAGATGGTTTAATTTAAGACACAGGCTTCTTGGCAGAAACATGTGTAAATTTTACTCTCACAGTATTAAGTGCCTCCTAATATAAATCTTTGCTCAATTCAAACCAAGCAGATGCCTATGCTATTGAAAGTGCTACGGAAGGACGAAAGATTAAGTGTACATGGAAATATACTTGGTCCTCATCAGTAGCCACGCCAAGTCATATGAAACAGATATTTTAGAAAGGCTCCTGCAACTTTCTTTGTACTTTATTTTATGGATCTAGTCCTAGAAACTTCTGGAATATTAATTTAGCACTTTTCGTTTGGAAAAAAAAAAGAGTGGCTTGCAAAATCCAAGTGCGTTTCACTTAGTTGTTTATGTTAGCACCAGATACTGTTAATAAAACCCACCATTTTACAGTATGATTAGGGTATTTATGTTTCCAAAGGGCTGGCCACGTCTCCCCCCAGGTCTGTCATCACTGCCCTGAATTAGCTGGAGCAGTAGCTTCAGAGTGAATTGAGACTCACTCCACACATGCGTTGACTATGCTTTCTTTCAATGTTCCCACTTCCTGCCAACCCTGGAAAGAAGGAGAGATACTGTGTCTCAGTCTTGGATCCTGCCCACAGTAGTGATCTATAACTGTCTTGAAATTGAAGTGGAAAAAGAAAACGAAAGCACTTGAAATAAATGTGCCTAAAGACAGAGAAGCACATTGTGTCTTGCAATTAGAACGTTCAGTTGTTCCAGATGGAGCGTTCATTCAATTAGCAGACATACCCTTTTACAGTCTATCTCAGGGGATCTCGCAAGCAGAATTTTTTTAAGTGGAATTCCATTTTGGAAGAAAGTATTTACGTACATAGAAACTATTAATTACTCCATATCCCGCCCCTAATCGCTATCAAATACCGTCATCAGGACATGGTGAGATTCAGCTTTTGTTACAACACAAAGTGAAGCAAAGGATGGTCACTTCCTTATCAGCATAGACAGCCAATCCTGCTGTGCATCCTACAGTGCTTGTGTGTCTTTTTGAGTACCTAGCACTGTTCTGGGTTAATAGTAAGTAGTCACCTGTTAACTGATTAATAAATGAGCCTACATTTTGTATACTTTCAGATTACGTGTATAATTTAAAATACATTGTATTTTAACGTGAATAATGGTTTGGCAACATCTTTGGAACTTACAAAAGAATTACTTGGCTTTTTAAGGTGGCACCGGGTAGCAATCAGCGTGGAGAAGAAAACTGTGACCATGATTGTTGATTGTAAGATGAAAACCACAAAACCACTTGACAGAAGTGAGAGAGCAGTCGTTGACACCAGTGGAATTACAGTTTTTGGAACAAGAATTTTGGATGAAGAAGTTTTTGAGGTAAATCAAACTTTATTTTAAGCTGAATATTATTAAATCAGATGAACTGAGTTAACAGTAACAATCAATATATGCTATAAAGCAAAGTTGTAAACTCTAAAGGGTGACCTACTTTCTTCCCCCGTGGGTGTAGCAGTGATGTTTTCTATTGTTCAGTAAGAGAATGAGTAGACAATGGTGACTGTAACGCCTGGGAAACTTTAACAGAGATTGGTTGATTCAAACACAGGCATGCTATTCTCCTGGGAAGAGCAAATGACTTTCCTCTTAGTACTTTGTATTATTTTCTTTGGAGAAAAGAACATTTTCTTCACTTCCTCCTCTCAGAGATTAATTTAATGAAATGTACAAGTCTGATATTTTGCCTTTCTCTGTTCTTTGTGAATGTTTCCAGGGTAAAATAGAGATAGTGCAAAAGATGAACTGTAATTTTTAAAAAATCACTATTTTAATAATGTGGTCATGGTAAAAAGCTCCTTTCCAATTATAATTTGCCAGTTATGATAATCACATTCTTTCTTTTAATTCTTCAATCATTGGACCTGGTAACTCTTGCTTTAATTTTCATTTAGTCAATCATTAACAGAACAAACAGACCAGACCCCATAAAGGGATGCACTCCTGAGATATTAGTCATTACTGTGATGATTGTTTTTATACAATTTCTGAATAATTTATTTTTCAAAGTGTAACAAAATAAAGCTGTGTAATATATTATGGATTAATAGACAAGTTTTACATGGAAGATTTGCTGTATTCTGTTGAAATGTGTGTATATATATATATTTATATATATACACACACAGATATGTACACATAGAGATGTACACACACACACACAGTATGTATTTTCAAAAAAAGCACAATGTAAATTCAGAGGGTCAGTAGAATATTGCGTCCCTGTACTTAGTTATATAATCTATGGCATAATTTTAAATATAATTAATATTTGTGACATTTTCAGATTATTTGGGATTCTATTTGTTTTTGAGTTTCTGCATTAGTATGTACCTAAGCCTTTGACTCTAAACAAAATGTTTTAACACATCATATCATGCTAAATTAATGACAAACTGATTCAGGCAATGTATAATAATATAGTCTCAGGTCTCTGATATCAGGCATTGATTGCACACAAATGATAAATCAGTATTTATTTATTAGATGAATGAATATTATAAACAAATTAAATTTTAGGCTTACAAATTTCTATTTTAAAATTAAACTCTTCATGAACATCAGTTTCACAAACTAAACTTATTTTTGTAATATCCAAATCCTTATTTTCCTGGAACATAAATGAGTAATATGGAAGAAATATATCAGTGGATGGTTTCATTTCATACATTAGTTTAATCTATTGCTGTACGTATTCACAGAGCCCATGGAAGTTAAACAACTTTTTTTGTCATAAATGATTAGAACATATAAAGAGGAAATATAGAAGAGAAAATATACAAATTAATATTAATTAATTAATCCTCAAAATTTACTGGCCCTGAAATATAATATTTGATGTATGTACATGTTGATTAGATTTTTTTCATATAGTTTCGTAGCATTGAGACTTCTATTTTTACCTGAACTTACTTCTAGGTGAATATCATTTAATTTTTATTTTTTACTCCACTCCAACACACATACCAAACCAGACTATACTCCACCTTCTTTCCCATATACTACACTCGGGCTCACTGGGGTCCGGTTTAGAGTTTTCAAGTATAGTTACAGACTATCACAGTAAGTTCTTTTTTCAAAATAAATAATTGAACCTGATGTTGCATATTAAAAAATACGTAATAAATTCCTCTGTGTTTCAGAGGCTGATTATGGTATCAACAACTAAAACACATAAAAATGATTTCCTTAAAATATTTCCATATGCTTTCTTTTTTTTTTTTTAACATCTTCACTGGAGCACAACTGCCCTACAATGGTGTGTTAGCTTCTGCCTTACAACAAAGTGAATCAGCCATACATACACACACATCCCCATATCTCTTCCCTCCTACATCTCCCTCCCTCCCACCCTCCCCATCCCACCCCTCGAGGTGGTCACAAAGCACCGAGCTGATCTCCCTGTGCCATGCGGCTGCCCCCCACCAGCTATCGATTCTACACCTGGTAAGTTATATATGTCCATGCCAGTCTCTCACTTTGTCCCAGCTTACCCTTCCCCCTCCCCGTGTCCTCAAGTCCATTCTCTACATCTGGATTTTTATTCCTGTCCTGCCCCTAGGTTCTTCATAACCACTTTTTTTTTTTTTTTAGATTCCATATATATGTGTTAGCATACGGTATTTGTTTTTCTCTTTCTGACTTACTTCACTCTGTATGACAGACTCTAGGTCCATCCCCCTCACTACAAATAACTCAATTTCATTTCTTTTTATGGCTGAGTAATATTCCATTGTATATATGTGCCACATCTTCTTTATCCATTCATCTGTTGATTCCATATGTTTTCAACCACTGCTAACCCAAATACCTCTAGCCAAGAGGCATCTAGTAAATAACCAAAGACAGAGGTACTGGAAGCAAAGATTATTATTATTCTCTTTGATTAATTCTTAACTTTCTAATATATAAACCATATTCTAAATCTTGAAGTAACTTCAGCTGTTTATTTTGAAAAAATCTATTAAACCACTAGAAAAATAATCTTTAAAAGACTCATTAATGAAATCTTTAGTGAGTATGACAGTGGGTAGCGAAAATAAGTTTATTACGCTGCTTCGCATCTTGGAGTTTCATGAAAACCTCTGGAACTTTAAATATAACATTTATTTTACATGAAGTGCAGTTAGTTTTGGAAAAGCAAATGCAGATCCTTCACTTTTAGGTTTATCTTGTACTATCTTTGATCAATTAAATAGGGAAACTATTTTTACTTAATAAAATATTGGGAAGGCTTTAGAATAAGAATGTTTGAATTGGATGAAATTTTGTATTTATCTAATCCACATATCAGAACAGTCATCATACATAAATTCAGGTCTTACTTCCTAAAGTGTATTATTGTATGGCTATATAAAATTTTAAAAACAATGTAGTCTTCTCCACTTGATAAAATGCTATGAAGAAAGTAAATGATTCAGACACACAGATTTTTAAATCGGAATAAAATTTTCTGACTCCTTTTGTGAAATTAGTTCATCTTATCTGAATATGTTTTTAATTTATCTTTCCCTAAAATTTACTCAAATATTTTTCCTTTCATTTTGGTTTACGTTATGGTACCTATCTAGATTTTTGAATCTTTGCAACTAAATGTTTAAAGATCAAACTAAAAATGGCAGGAGATAGGAATGGTACCATGTTTGCATTATTTTAGTGTTTGATAAACAGTTGTAATGATGAAGATGATATAAAAACACCAGTGATTTATTAATCTGAAAACTGGAAATATTACTTCTTTGGAAATAGTATCATTCCACTTTAGATGCAAATTTGTTTAGTGTATATAATTTTGTCTATATACGACCCTACATTTATGCAATGGTACTGTTAATGGCAATAAATGCTAAAAATGTCCATATTTGAATTGAAATCTGAAGAGTTTAAAAAATTCACCAATAAACAGATGAAAGCAAAACTGGAAATATTTTAAAAAGTATGATGAAGTTAGTTTATATGAAAATGCCAAAATGAATATATAGGCCCATAATTCAGATTATATAATTTCAGCATAGCAGAGTGAATCTAAGAATTGATTCTGGAATGAGAAAAATCTGATTTTGAATGCCAGTACCTAGCTTAATTATGTTTCTCTGTGCAATAGATTTTGCTGGTTTTAATTTCTCAGTCTTCAAATAGGAATAGTAATATAATCTCTCTCTTAGGTATTTATAAAAAATTGAATTTATGTATGTAAAATGCTTAAAATACTAGTATTAATTTTATTTATATATATGGTTATATGTTATGTGTTAATTTACTTATGCACTAATATGTAGTTTTCTTCATTATTATAACTTCTTTTTTATCTTACAACTCTGACTTTTTAAATATTCTTATACATTTTGATACGAGTGAGCAACAATGACCCATATATCACAAGTCCTTAGTGGTCTGACTTGTAAATGAAGTGCTTCTTTCTGGGCTACTGCTTGTTTACAAGGTACCTTGTGGGAATTAGATAAATTTGCCCTCTCTAGGCAGAGGTAGCACCTGGATATGGACCTTAGTGAGTGGAACATGGTCTGAGGGGATGAATATTTTCATACAGGCACAAAATACCCAACCAACCCTAGTCGACAGCCTTGGTTTGTTCTAGTTTAATAATACACTTCAAAAATGTGAAGAAAAGCTAAATTAGAAGAAGAGCCACATTGCCTATATTGATTATTAATAAAATTACTTTTGGAGTCTTATGAAGAGGAAATTTTTTTACTAAATATCAAGTTGTAGCCATTATAACTCCATTTTTCAAAGCGTTGCTATTTCCATCTTATTTTTCTTTTGTAATGAATCAAAATGGGTTATTCCAAGTCTCTTATTATATTTTTAACAATTATCTATCTTTAGGCAGATTGTTTCTTTCTTTTGAAGCAATAAGAGAAATATGATGGCAATTTGAGTGGAAAAGCTTGTTGATGAAATTTTTCATTTTTTCAAACTTCTCAGAAGATATTTTTGCATTCAATTTTCTTTGGAGAAATTAATGAATAATAATTTATAAAAGCTATACTATTTCAATAGTTCTTCAAGGCCTGAAAACTTACCTTAAGGTAATAATAGCCATCTCAAATATTTTGTTAAGAATTTGATGACTGACTTGTGATGTCCATGTGTCTTTTTACTGCATATATTTTCCAAGGTACATACTTAAAAAAAAAAAATTGTATGCTAGTAGACGTAGATTTTGTATAGAACAGCATGATAGGATGCAGGTAGCTTTCCCATTTATCTACCTTTCCCAGTCTAGATGCATTTAGGTCATAGTCCTTGAGATTTTTTTCTCTATTTATCAAGGTATAATTGAAGTACAATAAGTTGCAAATATAAAAAGTGTACCATTTAATCAGTTGTGGCATATGTATATACCTCTGAAATCAACATCATAATCAAGAAAATAAACATTGCCATCACACCCAGAGGAAGTGTCCTGCTGCATTTTTATGATCCATCTCTTCTTCCACCCTAACCCCAGGCAATCACTAATTTGCTTTTTATCACTATAGCTTATTTGTTCTAGAATTTTTATAAATGGAAATGTATTGAATGCACTCTTTTTAGCTTGGCTTTTTTTCTGTCAGCATACCATTTTTGAGATTTATCCATGTCTTCATATGTATCTTTATTTTGCTTATTTTTCTGAGCAGTATTCCAATGTATGAATAAACCACAATTTCTTCATCCACCTATTCTGTTAGAAGCCATTTGGATTATTTCCAGATTTTGGCTACTGCATATAAAGCTCTTGTGAACAATCATGTAAAAATTTTGTGTGGGCCTTTATTTTTATACCTAGAAGTGGAATGCTTGAGTTATTTGGCAGGTGCATGTTTAACTTAATTAAAAAAACAAAACAAAACTGAACTGTCAAATTGTGTTCCAAAATGACGTTAATCCTTTTACACTCGCTCCAGCAGTGAATGAGAGTTCCACTTGTTCTGCATCCTTGTCAGCCCTTTATCTGGTCAGTCCTTCAAATTTTAGCCATTCTAAGTGGTTATGTACTAGTGTTTCATTGTGGTTTTAACTGGCATTTCCCTGATGACAGATGATGATAAGCATATTTTCAAGTTCTTATTGGCCATTTATGCATCTTCTTTTGTGAGGTGTCTTGCCCATTAAAAAAAATGGCTGCTATATTCTGATTATGACATTTTTTTTTTAAATTTTTTTTTAAATTATTTATTTATTTATTTATTTATTTTATTTTATTTTTGGCTGTGTTGGGTCTTCGTTTCTGTGCGAGGGCTTTCTCTAGTTGCGTTAAGCGGGGGCCACTCTTCATCGCGGTGCGCGGGCCTCTCACTATCGCGGCCTCTCTTGTTGCGGAGCACAGGCTCCAGATGCGCAGGCTCAGCAATTGTGGCTCACGGGCCTAGTTGCTCTGCGGCATGTGGGATCCTCCCAGACCAGGGCTCGAACCCGTGTCCCCTGCATTGGCAGACAGATTCTCAACCACTGCGCCACTAGGGAAGCCCCTGATTATGACATTTTAAGAGTTCTCTATGTATCATGCATACACTTTTTAAAATAATTAATTAATTAATTAATATATTTATTTTTGGCTGCGTTGGGTCTTTGTTGCTCTCTAGTTGCAGTGCATGGGCGTTTCATTGCTGTGGCTTCTCTTGTTGCGGCACGGGCTCTAGGTGTGCGGGCTTCAGTAGTTGTGGCACATGGGCTCAGTAGTTGTGGCTCGCAGGCTCTAGAGCGCAGGCTAAGTGGCTGTGGCACACAGGTTTAGTTGCTCCACGGCATGTGAGATCTTCCCGGACCAGGGCTCGAACACGTGTCCCCTGCATTGGCAGGCGGATTCTTAACCACTGCACCCCCAGGGAAGTCCCATGCATGCACTTTGATAGATATGTGCAAATAATTTTTCCAGCATGTGGCTTGCCTTTTTCTTTTCTTCTTTTTTTTTTTTTTAAACATCTTTATTGAAGTATAATTGCTTTACAATGGTGTGTTAGCTTCTGCTTTATAACAAAGTGAATCAGTTATACATATACATATGTTCCCATATCTCTTCCCTCTTGCATCTCCCTCCCTCCCACCCTCCCTATCCCACCCCTCTAGGTGGTCACAAAGCACCGAGCTGATCTCCCTGTGCTATGCGGCTGCTTCCCACTAGCTATCTATTTTACATTTGGTAGTGTATATATGTCCATGACACTCTCTCACCCTGTCACATCTCACCCCTCCCCCTCTCCATATCCTCAAGTCCATTCTCTAGTAGGTCTGTGTCTTTATTCCCATCTTGCCACTAGGTTCTTCGTGACATTTTTTTTTTTTCCTTAGATTCCATATATATGTGTTAGCATACTGTATTTCTTTTTCTCTTTCTGACTTACTTCACTCTGTATGACAGACTCTAACTCCATCTACCTCATTACAAATACCTCCATTTCATTTCTTTTTATGGCTGAGTAATATTCCATTGTATATATGTGCCACATCTTCTTTATCCATTCATCCGATGATGGACACCTAGGTTGCTTCCATGTCCTGGCTATTGTAAACAGAGCTGCAATGAATATTTTGGTACATGACTCTTTCTGAATTATGGTTTTCACAGGGTATATGCCCAGTAGTGGGATTGCTGGGTCGTATGGTAGTTCTATTTTTAGTTTTTTAAGGAACCTCCATACTGTTCTCCATAGTGGCTGTATCAATTTACATTCCCACCAACAGTGCAAGAGTGTTCCCTTTTCTCCACACCCTCTCCAGCATTTATTGTTTCTAGATTTTTTGATGATGGCCATTCTGACCGGTGTGAGATGATACCGCATTGTAGTTTTGATTTGCATTTCTCTAATGATTAATGATGTTGAGCATTCTTTCATGTGTCTGTTGGCAATCTGTATATCTTCTTTGGAGAAATGTTTATTTAGGTCTTCTGCCCATTTTTGGATTGGGTTGTTTGTTTTTTTGTTATTGAGCTGCATGAGCTGCTTGTAAATCTTGGAGATTAATCCTTTGTCAGTTGCTTCATTTGCAAATATTTTCTCCCATTCTGAGGGTTGTCTTTTGGTCTTGTTTACGGTTTCCTTTGCTGTGCAAAAGCTTTTAAGTTTCATTAGGTCCCATTTGTTTATTTGTGTTTTTATTTCCATTTCTCTAGGAGCTGGGTCAAAAAGGATCTTGCTGTGATTTATGTCATAGAGTGTTCTGCCTATGTTTTCCTCTAAGAGTTTGATAGTGTCTGGCCTTACACTTAGGTCTTTAATCCATTTTGAGTTTATTTTTGTGTATGGTGTCAGGGAGTGTTCTAATTTCATACTTTTACATGTACCTGTCCAATTTTCCCAGCACCACTTATTGAAGAGGCTGTCTTTTCTCCACTGTATATGCTTGCCTCCTTTATCAAAGATAAGGTGACCATATGTGCGTGGGCTTATCTCTGGGCTTTCTATCCTGTTCCATTGATCTATATTTCTGTTTTTGTGCCAGTACTGAACTGTCTTGATTACTGTAGCTTTGTAATATAGTCTGAAGTCAGGGAGCCTGATTCCTCCAGCTCCATTTTTCGTTCTCAAGATTGCTTTGGCTATTCGGGGTCTTTTGTGTTTCCATACAAATTGTGAAATTTTTTGTTCTAGTTCTGTGAAAAATGCCAGTGGTAGTTTGATAGGGATTGCATTGAATCTGTAGATTGCTTTGGGTAGCAGAGTCATTTTCACAATGTTGATTCTTCCAATCCAAGAACATGGTATATCTCTCCATCTATTTGTATCATCTTTAATTTCTTTCATCAGTGTCCTATAATTTTCTGCATACAGGTCTTTTGTCTCCTTAGGTAGGTTTATTCCTAGATATTTTATTCTTTTTGTTGCAATGGTAAATGGGAGTGTTTTCTTAATTTCACTTTCAGATTTTTCATCATTAGTATACAGGAATGCAAGAGATTTCTGTGCATTAATTTTGTATCCTGCCACTTTACCAAATTCATTGATTAGCTCTAGTAGTTTTCTGGTAGCATCTTTAGGATTCTCTATGTATAGTATCATGTCATCTGCAAACAGTGACAGCTTTATTTCTTCTTTTCCGATTTGGATTCCTTTTATTTCTTTTTCTTCTCTGATTGTTGTGGCTAACACTTCCAAAACTATGTTGAATAATAGTGGTGAGAGTGGGCAACCTTGTCTTGTTCCTGATCTTAGTGGAAATGGTTTCAGTTTTTCACCATTGAGGACAATGTTGGCTGTGGGTTTGTCATATACGGCCTTTTTTATGTTGAGGAAAGTTCCCTCTATGCCTACTTTCTGCAGGACTTTTATCATAAATGGGTGTTGAATTTTGTCGAAAGCTTTCTCTGCATCTATTGAGATGATCATATGGTTTTTCTCCTTCAGTTTGTTAATATGATGTATCACGTTGATTGACTTGCATGTATTGAAGAATCCTTGCATTCCTGGAATAAACCCCACTTGATCATGGTGTATAATCCTTTTAATGTGCTGTTGGATTCTGTTTGCTAGTATTTTGTTGAGGATTTTTGCATCTATGTTCATCAGTGATATTGGCCTGTAGTTTTCTTTCTTTGTGACATCTTTGTCTGGTTTTGGTATCAGGGTGATGGTGGCCTCGTAGAATGAGTTGGGGAGTGTTCCTCCCTCTGCAATATTTTGGAAGAGTTTGAGAAGGATAGGTGTTAGCTCTTCTCTAAATGTTTGATAGAATTCGCCTGTGAAGCCATCTGGTCCTGGGCTTTTGTGTGTTGGAAGATTTTTAATCACAGTTTCAATTTCAGTGCTTGTGATTGGTCTGTTCATATTTTCTATTTCTTCCTGGTTCAGTCTCGGCAGAAATATTGTGCATTTCTAAGAATCTGTCCATTTCTTCCAGGTTGTCCATTTTATTGGCATAGAGTTGCTTGTAGTAATCTCTCATGATCGTTTGTATTTCTGCAGTGTCAGTGGTTACTTCTCCTTTTTCATTTCTAATTCTATTAATTTGAGTCTTCTCCCTTTTTCTCTTGATGAGTCTGGCTAATGGTTTATCAATTTTGTTTATCTTCTCAAAGAACCAGCTTTTAGTTTCATTGATTTTTGCTATTGTTTCCTTCATTTCTTTTTCATTTATTTCTGATCTGATCTTTATGATTTCTTTCCTTCTGCTAGCTTTGGAGGTTTTTTGTTCTTCTTTCTCTAATTGCTTTAGGTGCAAGGTTAGGTTGTTTATTCGAGATGTTTCCTGTTTCTTGATGTAGGCTTGTATTGCTATAAACTTCCCTCTTAGAACTGCTTTTGCTGCATCCCATAGGTTTTGGATCGTCGTGTCTCCATTGTCATTTGTTTCTAGGTATTTTTTGATTTCCCCTTTGATTTCTTCAGTGATCACTTCGTTATTAAGTAGTGTATTGTGTAGCCTCCATGTGTTTGTATTTTTTACAGACCTTTTCCTGTAATTGATATCTAGTCTCATAGCGTTGTGGTCAGAAAAGATACTTGATAAGATTTCAATTTTTTTAAATTTACCAAGGCTTGATTTGTGACCCAAGATATGATCTATCCTGGAGAATGTTCCATGAGCACTTGAGAAAAATGTGTATTCTGTTGTTTTTGGGTGGAATGTCCTATAAATATCAATTAAGTCCATCTTGTTTAATGTATCATTTAAAGCTTGTGTTTCCTTATTTATTTTCATTTTGGATGATCTGTCCATTGGTGAAAGTGGGGTGTTAAAGTCCCCTACTATGATTGTGTTGCTGTCGATTTCCCCTTTTATGGCTGTTAGTATTTGCCTTATGTATTGAGGTGCTCCTATGTTGGGTGCATAAATATTTACAATTGTTATACCTTCCTCTTGGATCGATCCCTTGATCATTATATAGTGTCCTTCTTTGTCTCTTGTAATAGTCTTTATTTTAAAGTCTATTTTGTCTGATATGAGAATTGCTACTCCAGCTTTCTTTTGATTTCCATTTGCATGGAATATCTTTTTCCATCCCCTCACTTTCAGTCTGTATGTGTCTCTAGGTCTGAAGTGGGTCTCTTGCAGACAGCATATATATGGGTCTTGTTTTTGTATCCATTCAGCCAGTCTGTGTCTTTTGGTGGGAGCATTTAATCCATTTACATTTAAGGTAATTATCGATATGTATGTTCCTATTCCCATTTTCTTAAATGTTTTGGGTTTGTTATTGTAGGTGTTTTCCTTCTCTTGTGTTTCTTGCCTAGAGAAGTTCCTTTAGCATTTGTTGTAAAGCTGGTTTGGTGGTGCTGAACTCTCTCAGCTTTTGCTTGTCTGTAAAGGTTTTAATTTCTCCATCAAATCTGAATGAGATCCTTGCTGGGTAGAGTAATCTTGGTTGTAGGTTTTTCTCCTTCATCACTTTAAGTATATCCTGCCACTCCCTTCTGGCTTGCAGAGTTTCTGCTGAAAGATCAGCTGTTAACCTTATGGGGATGCCCTTGTGTGTTATTTGTTGTTTTTCCCTTGCTGCTTTTAATATGTTTTCTTTATATTTAATTTTGGATAGTTTGATTAATATGTGTCTTGGTGTGTTTCTCCTTGGATTTATCCTGTATGGGACTCTCTGTGCTTCCAGGACTTGATTAACTATTTCCTTTCCCATATTAGGGAAGTTTTCAACTATAATCTCTTCAAATATTTTCTCAGTCCCTTTCTTTTTCTCTTCTTCTTCTGGGACCCCTATAATTCGAATGTTGGTGCGTTTAATGTTGTCCCAGAGGTCTCTGAGACTGTCCTCAGTTCTTTTCATTCTTTTTTCTTTATTCTGCTCTACAGTAGTTATTTCCACCATTTTATCTTCCAGGTCACTTATCCGTTCTTCTGCCTCGGTTATTCTGCTATTGATCCCATCTAGAGTATTTTTAATTTCATTTATTGTGCTTTTCGTCGTTGCTTGGTTCCTCTTTAGTTCTTCTACGTCCTTGTTCAATGTTTCTTGCATTTTGTCTATTCTATTTCCAAGATTTTGGATCATCCTTACTATCATTATTGTGAATTCTTTTTCAGGTAGACTACCTATTTCCTGTTCATTTGTTAGGTCTGGTGTGTTTTGACCCTGCTCCTTCATCTGCTGTGTGTTTTTCTGTCTTCTCATTTTGCTTATCTTACTGTGTTTGGGGTCTCCTTTTCACAGGCTGCAGGTTCGTAGTTCCCATTGTTTTTGGTATCTGTCCCCAGTGGCTAAGGTTGGTTCAGTGGGTTGTGTAGGTTTCCTGGTGGAGGGAACTAGTGCCTGTGTTCTGGTGGATGAGGCTGGATGTTGTCGCCTTTTTATTTTCTTAATGATGTCTTTCAAAGTGTGAATGCTTTTCATTTTGATAAAGTTCAGTTTATCAATTTTGTTGTTCATGTTTTATACTTTTTGTGTTCTAAGAAACCTTTACCTACACCAAAATCACAAGATCTCCTGCTATTAGACATGTTGAAGTTTTATGTTTTACACATAGGTCATGCCTCATTTTGAGTTAATATTTGTGTATGGCATGAGGTAAATATCAACACTGGTTGTTTTTACATAAGGATATCCAGTTCATCTAGCATCCTTTATTAAAAAAAAGTTTCCTTTTATTCATTGGATTATCTTGGCTTCTGTGTTAGAAATCAGTTGACTACATATGAGTAAATCTCTTACTGAACTCTCTACTATCCCAGTCCATTGATTTATTTGTCTCTCTTTTCACTGATACCAAATCATCTTGATTACAGTAATTTTATAGGATGTTGGAAATCAGGTGAGGTAACTGCTCCAACTTTTATTCTTTGTAAACATTGCTTTATTTAATTTAGGTTATCTGCACTCTGCATAAGTTTTGCAATAGCTTGTCAGTTTCTAAAATAAAATTAAGGTTTTAATTGGGATTGCATTTAAGCGATAGAGCAAAATGAAGAGAATTGATATTTTAACAAACATTGAGTTTTCCGTTTTCTGAGCGTGGTGTGACTTTTCATTAATTTTGGTCTTCTTTAATTCCTCTCACAGTGTTTCCTAGTTTTCAGTGTAGACATTGTGGACATCTTTTATTCATTTTGTTCTTAGGTGGTTTTTATTTTTATTTTTTTGATGCTATAGTAAATAAAATCATTTTTAATTTTATCTTTCAATATCTTGTTGCTATTATATAAAAACACAATAGGTTTTAAAAATATTAACATTGTATCCTCCAAACTTGTTAAATTCATTTTAATAAATGAGTTAGTTCAGGTATTTTTAAAATGCAAATAATCATGCAATCTGCAAACAGGGACCTTTCACTACTTTCTATTTTTATACCTTTTATTTATTTTTCTTATGACAATGGATAGGACCTCCACCAAAATGTTGAATAGAAGTGATGAAACAGGCATTCTTATTTTTTTGTTTTTCTGTACTCATGTAAATAAATATTCAGTCTTCAGCTATTAAGTATGATGTTGGTTGTAGGTGTTCAATGTAAATTTATCAGTTTGAAAAAGTTAACTACTTGTCTTAGTTCCCTAAAAGTTTTTTATCATGAATGTATATTGAATTTTGTTAAATGCTGTTTATGTTTTTATTGCAATGATAATTTTCTTTTCTGTTAGCATATTGAATTCCATTGATTGATTTTCAAATGTTTAAAACCAACTTTTCATTCCTTAGGTAGACCCCACTTGGACATGATATATTATTCTTTTTTGTTTGTTTTGTTTTTTGTTTTTTTTTGTTTTTTTGTTTTCTTTTTAAACATCTTTATTGGAGTATAATTGCTTTACAATGGTGTGTTAGTTTCTGCTTTATAACAAAGTGAATCAGTTATACATATACATATGTTCCCATATCTCTTCCCTCTTGCGTCTCCCTCCCTCCCACCCTCCCTATCCCACCCCTCTAGGTGGTCACAAAGCACCGAGCTGATCTCCCTGTGCTATGTGGCTACTTCCCACTAGCTATCTATTTTACATTTGGTAGTGTATATATGTCCATGCCACTTTCTCACCCTGTCACATCTTACCCCTCCCCCTCCCCATATCCTCAAGTCCATTCTCTAGTAGGTCTGTGTCTTTATTCCCGTCTTGCCACTAGGTTCTTCATGACCTTTTTTTCCCCTTAGATTCCATATATATGTGTTAGCATACTGTATTTCTTTTTCTCTTTCTGACTTACTTCACTCTGTATGACAAACTCTAACTCCATCCACCTCACTACAAACACCTCCATTTCATTTCTTTTTATGGCTGAGTAATATTCCATTGTATATATGTGCCACATCTTCTTTATCCATTCATCCGATGATGGACACCTAGGTTGCTTCCGTGTCCTGGCTATTGTAAATAGAGCTGCAATGAACATTTTGGTACATGACTCTTTTTGAATTATGGTTTTTTCAGGGTATATGCCCAGTAGTGGGATTGCTGGGTCGTATGGTAGTTCTATTTTTAGTTTTTTAAGGAACCTCCATACTGTTCTCCATAGTGGCTGTATCAATTTACATTCCCACCAACAGTGCAAGAGTGTTCCCTTTTCTCCACACCCTCTCCAGCATTTATTGTTTCTAGATTTTTTGATGATGGCCATTCTGACCGGTGTGAGATGATATCTCATTGTAGTTTTGATTTGCATTTCTCTAATGATTAATGATGTTGAGCATTCTTTCATGTGTCTGTTGGCAATCTGTATATCTTCTTTGGAGAAATGTTTATTTAGGTTTTCTGCCCATTTTTGGATTGGGTTGTTTGTTTTTTTGTTATTGAGCTGCATGAGCTGCTTGTAAATCTTGGAGATTAATCCTTTGTCAGTTGCTTCATTTGCAAATATTTTCTCCCATTCTGAGGGTTGTCTTTTGGTCTTGTTTATGGTTTCCTTTGCTGTGCAAAAGCTTTTAAGTTTCATTAAGTCCCATTTGTTTATTTGTGTTTTTATTTCCATTTCTCTAGGACCTGGGTCAAAAAGGATCTTGCTGTGATTTATGTCATAGAGTGTTCTGCCTATGTTTTCCTCTAAGAGTTTGATAGTGTCTGGCCTTACACTTAGGTCTTTAATCCATTTTGAGTTTATTTTTGTGTATGGTGTCAGGGAGTGTTCTAATTTCATACTTTTACATGTACCTGTCCAATTTTCCCAGCACCACTTATTGAAGAGGCTGTCTTTTCTCCACTGTATATGCTTGCCTCCTTTATCAAAGATAAGGTGACCATATGTGTGTGGGCTTATCTCTGGGCTTTCTATCCTGTTCCATTGATCTATATTTCTGTTTTTGTGCCAGTACCAAACTGTCTTGATTACTGTAGCTTTGTAATATAGTCGAAGTCAGGGAGCCTGATTCCTCCAGCTCCATTTTTCGTTCTCAAGATTGCTTTGGCTATTCGGGGTCTTTTGTGTTTCCATACAAATTGTGAAATTTTTTGTTCTAGTTCTGTGAAAAATGCCAGTGGTAGTTTGATAGGGATTGCATTGAATCTGTAGATTGCTTTGAGTAGTAGAGTCATTTTCACAATGTTGATTCTTCCAATCCAAGAACACGGTATATCTCTCCATCTATTTGTATCATCTTTAATTTCTTTCATCAGTGTCTTATAATTTTCTGCATACAGGTCTTTTGTCTCCTTAGTTAGGTTTATTCCTAGATATTTTATTCTTTTTGTTGCAATGGTAAACGGGGGTGTTTTCTTAATTTCACTTTCAGATTTTTCATCATTAGTGTATAGGAATGCAAGAGATTTCTGTGCATTAATTTTGTATTCTGCTACTTTACCAAATTCATTGATTAGCTCTAGTAGTTTTCTGGTAGCATCTTTAGGATTCTCTATGTATAGTATCATGTCATCTGCAAACAGTGACAGCTTTACTTCTTCTTTTCCGATTTGGATTCCTTTTATTTCTTTTTCTTCTCTGATTGCTGGGGCTAACACTTCCAAAACTATGTTGAATAATAGTGGTGAGAGTGGGCAACCTTGTCTTGTTCCTGATCTTAGTGGAAATGGTTTCAGTTTTCACCATTGAGGACAATGTTGGCTGTGGGTTTGTCATATATGGCCTTTATCATGTTGAGGAAAGTCCCCTCTATGCCTACTTTCTGCAGGACTTTTATCATAAATGGGTGTTGAATTTTGTCGAAAGCTTTCTCTGCATCTATTGAGATGATCATATGGTTTTTCTCCTTCAATTTGTTAATATGATGTATCACGTTGATTGATTTGCGTATATTGAAGAATCCTTGCATTCCTGGAATAAACCCCACTTGATCATGGTGTATGATCCTTTTAATGTGCTGTTGGATTCTGTTTGCTAGTATTTTGTTGAGGATTTTTGCATCTATTGTCATCAGTGATATTGGCCTGTAGTTTTCTTTCTTTGTGACATCTTTGTCTGGTTTTGGTATCAGGGTGATGGTGGCCTCGTAGAATGAGTTGGGGAGTGTTCCTCCCTCTGCAATATTTTGGAAGAGTTTGAGAAGGATAGGTGTTAGCTCTTCTCTAAATGTTTGATAGAATTCGCCTGTGAAGCCATCTGGTCCTGGGCTTTTGTGTGTTGGAAGATTTTTAATCACAGTGTCAATTTCAGTGCTTGTGATTGGTCTGTTCATATTTTCTATTTCTTCCTGGTTCAGTCTTGGCAGGTTGTGCATTTCTAAGAATCTGTCCATTTCTTCCAGGTTGTCCATTTTATTGGCATAGAGTTGCTTGTAGTAATCTCTCATGATCGTTTGTATTTCTGCAGTGTCAGTGGTTACTTCTCCTTTTTCATTTCTAATTCTATTAATTTGAGTCATCTCCCTTTTTCTCTTGATGAGTCTGGCTAATGGTTTATCAATTTTGTTTATCTTCTCAAAGAACCAGCTTTTAGTTTTATTGATCTTTGCTATTGTTTCCTTCATTTCTTTTTCATTTATTTCTGATCTGATCTTTATGATTTCTTTCCTTCTGCTAGCTTTGGGGTATTTTTGTTCTTCTTTCTCTAATTGCTTTAGGTGCAAGGTTAGGTTGTTTATTCGAGATGTTTCCTGTTTCTTGATGTAGGCTTGTATTGCTATAAACTTCCCTCTTAGAACTGCTTTTGCTGCATCCCATAGGTTTTGGGTCGTCGTGTCTCCATTGTCATTTGTTTCTAGGTATTTTTTGATTTCCCCTTTGATTTCTTCAGTGATCACTTCGTTATTAAGTAGTGTATTGTGTAGCCTCCATGTGTTTGTATTTTTTACAGATCTTTTCCTGTAATTGATATCTAGTCTCATAGCGTTGTGGTCGGAAAAGATACTTGATAAGAATTCAATATTCTTAAATTTACCAAGGCTTGATTTGTGACCCAAGATATGATCTATCCTGGAGAATGTTCCATGAGCACTTGAGAAAAATGTGTATTCTGTTGTTTTTGGGTGGAATGTCCTATAAATATCAATTAAGTCCATCTTGTTTAATGTATCATTTAAAGCTTGTGTTTCCTTATTTATTTTCATTTTGGATGATCTGTCCATTGGTGAAAGTGGGGTGTTAAAGTCCCCTACTATGATTGTGTTGCTGTCGATTTCCCCTTTTATGGCTGTTAGTATTTGCCTTATGTATTGAGGTGCTCCTATGTTGGGTGCATAAATATTTACAATTGTTATACCTTCCTCTTGGATCGATCCCTTGATCATTATATAGTGTCCTTCTTTGTCTCTTGTAATAGTCTTTATTTTAAAGTCTATTTTGTCTGATATGAGAATTGCTACTCCAGCTTTCTTTTGATTTCCATTTGCATGGAATATCTTTTTCCATCCCCTCACTTTCAGTCTGTATGTGTCTCTAGGTCTGAAGTGGGTCTCTTGCAGACAGCATATATATGGGTCTTGTTTTTGTATCCGTTCAGCCAGTCTGTGTCTTTTGGTGGGAGCATTTAATCCATTTACATTTAAGGTAATTATCGATATGTATGTTCCTATTCCCATTTTCTTAAATGTTTTGGGTTTGTTATTGTAGGTGTTTTCCTTCTCTTGTGTTTCTTGCCTAGAGAAGTTCCTTTAGCATTTGTTGTAAAGCTGGTTTGGTGGTGCTGAACTCTCTCAGCTTTTGCTTGTCTGTAAAGGTTTTAATTTCTCCATCAAATCTGAATGAGATCCTTGCTGGGTAGAGTAATCTTGGTTGTAGGTTTTTCTCCTTCATCACTTTAAGTATATCCTGCCACTCCCTTCTGGCTTGCAGAGTTTCTGCTGAAAGATCAGCTGTTAACCTTATGGGGATGCCCTTGTGTGTTATTTGTTGTTTTTCCCTTGCTGCTTTTAATATGTTTTCTTTATATTTAATTTTTGATAGTTTGATTAATATGTGTCTTGGTGTGTTTCTCCTTGGATTTATCCTGTATGGGACTCTCTGTGCTTCCAGGACTTGATTAACTATTTCCTTTCCCATATTAGGAAAGTTTTCAACTATAATCTCTTCAAATATTTTCTCAGTCCCTTTCTTTTTCTCTTCTTCTTCTGAGACCCCTATAATTCGAATGTTGCTGCATTTAATATTGTCTCAGAGGTCTCTGAGACTGTCCTCAGTTCTTTTCATTCTTTTTTCTTTATTCTGCTCTACAGTAGTTTTTTCCACCATTTTATCTTCCAGGTCACTTATCCATTCTTCTGCCTCAGTTTTTCTGCTATTGATCCCGTGTGGAGTATTTTTAATTTCATTTATTGTGCTTTTCATCGTTGCTTGGTTCCTCTTTAGTTCTTCTACGTCCTTGTTCAATGTTTCTTGCATTTTGTCTATTCTATTTCCAAGATTTTGGATCATCCTTACTATCATTATTGTGAATTCTTTTTCAGGTAGACTACCTATTTCCTCTTCATTTGTTAGGTCTGGTGTGTTTTGACCCTGCTCCTTCATCTGCTGTGTGTTTTTCTGTCTTCTCATTTTGCTTATCTTACTGTGTTTGGGGTCTCCTTTTCACAGGCTGCAGGTTCGTAGTTCCTGTTGTTTTTGGTATCTGTCCCCAGTGGCTAATGTTGGTTCAGTGGGTTGTGTAGGTTTCCTGGTGGAGGGAACTAGTGCCTGTGTTCTGGTGGATGAGGCTGGATCTTGTCTTTCTGGTGGGCACGTCCACATCTGGTGGTGTGTTTTGGGGTGTCTGTGGCCTTATTATGATTTTAGGCAGCCTCTCTGCTAATGGATGGGGCTGTGTTCCTGTCTTGTTAGTTGTTTGGCATAGGGTGTCCAGCACTGTAGCTTGCTGGTCGTTGAGTTAAGCTGGGTCTTGATGTTGAGATGGAGATCTCTGAGAGATTTTCACCGTTTGGTATTACGTGGAGCTGGGAGGTCTCTTGTGGACCAGTGTCCTGAAGTTGGCTCTCTCACTTCAGAGGCACAGCCCTGATGCCTGGCTGGAGCACCAAGAGCCTTTCATCCACACGGCTCAGAATAAAAGGGAGAAAAAATAGAAAGAAAGAAAGAAGATAAAATAAAATAAAATAAAATAAAATAAAGCTATTATAATAAAAATAAGAAAAAAATTATTAAGAAAAAATTTATTAGAAAATTTTTTTTTTAATTTTTAAAAATAAATTTATTAATTTTTTATAATAAAAAACAAGAAAAAATTATTAAGAAAAAAATTTTTAATTTTTTTAAAATAAAAAACATGAAAAAACTTATTAAGAAAAAAAATTTTTTTTAATTTTTAAAAATAGAAAATAAGGGGCTTCCCTGGTGGCGCAGTGGTTGAGAATCTGCCTGCCAATGCAGGGGACACGGGTTCGAGCCCTGGTCTGGGAAGATCCCACATGCCACGGAGCAACTAGGCCCGTGAGCCACAGTTACTGAGCCTGTGCGTCTGGAGCCTGTGCTCCGCAACAAGAGAGGCCGCGATAATGAAGAGGCCCGCGCACCGCGATGAAGAGTGGCCCCCACTTGCCGCAACTAGAGAAAGCGCTCGCACAGAAACGAAGACCCGACACAGCCATAAATAAAATAAATAAATAAATAATTAAAAAAAAAAAAAAAAATAGAAAATAAGGAAAAAATTATTAAGAAAAAAAAATTTTTAAGTAAAAGAAAAAACACAAAACGGACGGACCGAACCCTAGGACAAATGGTGAAAGCAAAGCTATACAGACAAAATTTCACCCAGAAGCATACACATACACTCACAAAAAAAGGAAAAGGGGAAAAATTAATATCTCCTGCTCCTGAAGTCCATCTCCTGAATTTGGGATGATTCGTTGTCTATTCAGGTATTCAACAGATGCAGGCACATCAAGTTGTTTGTGGAGCTTTAATCAGCTGCTTCTGAGGCTGCTGGGAGAGATTTCCCTTTCTCTTCTTTGTTCGCACAGGTCCCGGGGTTCAGCTTTGGATTTGGACCTGCCTCTGCGTGTAGGTTGCCTGAGGGCGTCTGTTCCCCGCCCAGACAGAACGGGGTTAAAGGAGCAGCTGATTCGGGGGCTCTGGCTCACTCAGGCCAGGGGGAGGGAGGGGTACGGTTGCGGGGCGAGCCTGCGGCGGCAGAGGCCGGCGTGACGTTGCAGCAGCCTGAGACACGCCGTGCGCTCTCCTGGGGAAGTTGTCCCCGTATCACAGGAGCCTGGCCGTGGCGGGCTGCACCGGCTCCCGGGAGGGGCGGTGTGCAGAGTGACCTGTGCTTGCACACAGGCTTTTTGGTGGTGGCAGCGGCAGCCTTAGCGTCTCATGCCCGTCTCTGGGGTCCGCGCTGATAGCCGCGTCTCGCGCCCGTCTCTGGAGTTCGTTTAGGCAGCGCTCTGAATCCCCTCTCCTTGCGTGCCATGAAACAAAGAGGCAAGAAACAGTCTCTTGCCTCTTCGGCAGTTCCAGACTTTTTCCCGGACTCCCTCCCGGCTAGCTGTGGTGCGCTAACCCCTTCAGGCTGTGTTCACGCCGCCAACCCCAGTCCTCTCTCTGCGATCCAACCGAAGCCCGAGCCTCAGCTCCCAGCCCCTGCCCGCCCCGGCGGCTGAGCAGACAAGCCTCTCGGGCTGGTGAGTGCTGCTCAGCGCCGATCCTCTGTGCGGGAATCTCTCCGCTTTGCCCTCCGCACCCCTGTGGCTGTGCTCTCCTCCGTGGCTCCGAAGCTTACCCCCTCTGCCACCCACAGTCTCCGCCTCCGAAGGGGCTTCCTAGTGTGTGGAAACCTTTCCTCCTTCACAGCTCCCTCCCACTGGTGCAGGTCCTATCCCTATTCTTTTGTCTCTGTTATTTCTTTTTTCTTTTGCCCTACCCAAGTACGTGGGAAGTTTCTTGCCTTTTGGGAGGTCTGACGTCTTCTGCCAGCTTTCAGTGGGTGTTCTGTAGGAGCAGTTCCACGTGTAGATGTATTTCTAATGTATCTGTGGGAAGGAAGGTGATCTCCGCATCTTACTCTTCCGCCATCTTGCCCCCTCCCTATTCTTTTTATATAGTGTTGGATTTGATTTGCTAAAAAATATTTAGGATTTTGAGCCTTTATTAATGAGAGATATTATTGGTATATGATTCTCTATATTTGTAATGTCTTTGTCAAGTTTTGGTGTTAGGATAACACTGGCCTCAAAAAATGATTTAGAAAGTGATCTCATCTGTTTTCTGAAAATTTTTTTGTATGATTGATGTTGTTTCTTTCTTGAATGTTGCATAGAATTCACCAGTGAAAATGTCAGGTGTCAGAGTTTCCTTTTTAGAAACTTTTAAAACATATTTAATTTCATTCCTAGATATAGGTTAATTAATTTTTTCTGATTTTTAAAACATCAATCTTGATAAATTTTAAATTTAAAGAAATTTTTCTAGGTCAGTAAGTTGTTGAATTTGTTGGCATAAAGTTGTTTGTAGTATTTTCTTGTCTACATTTAATGTCTGTAAGATTACTGGTGGTAACTACTTTTCATTCCGGATAATAATGATCTGTATTCTCTCTCTTTTTTTTCCTAGATCAATCAGTTTAAGTAGGCCCTTGAAAATTTTGTTGATATTTTTAACAAATTATATTTGGCTCTTTTTATTATCTCTCTTAACTGACCTCTTTTCTATTCCATTATTGTTGTTCTCTCTATCCTAAATTTGGAAGAGGAAAATCTTTTTTCTGCTCTTGCAAAGCAGAAAGTCATTATTTTCAGATCCATTATTTGCCAGTATAAACATTTAAAGCTATACATTTCTCTTTAAACACTGTTTTAGCTGCATCCCATAAATGTGTTATATACATTTTTTTATGGTCATTCAGTTAAAATAGTTCCTAATTTCCTTTTCTATTTCATCTATGACCCATGAATTATGGAGAGGTAATGTCTAGATACCTGTTTTTCTTAGATTACTTATTATTATTGATGTCTAATTTAATTCTATTTCTGTCTGACAGTAAACGTGCTGTGATCTCATTCCATTCAGATTTATTTACAGTCGTTTGATGGCACAGCTTGTAGTCAGTCTATCTTGGTGAATGTAGCACATGTCTTTAACAAAAAATGTGTTGTGAAATTGTTGGACTGAGTGCTTTATAGTTTTAATTAGCTGTTTTGAAGTCTCTTTTTTAGAGTTTTAACAACTGGGTTATCTCAGAGTTGGCATTTGTTTATTATCTTTTAAAAATGATTTATTAATATATTTTATTTCTTTAGAGCTGTTTTAGTTTCACAGAAAAATTGAGTGAAAAGTATAGGGAGTTTCCATATAGCCTTGTGCGCACACACACGCAGCTTCCCCCACTAGCAACATCCCTACCAGAGTGGCACATTTGTGGCAGTGGATGAACGTATATCAACACATCATTATCAGCCAAAATCCATAGTTTATATTAGGGTTTTGTACATTCTGCGGGTTTTGGCAAATGTATAATGACATGTATTCACCAATACATGTATACAGTAGTATCTTAGGAAATGGTTTCATGCCCTAAAAATTCTCTGTGCTCCACCTATTCATTGCCCCCTCTCCCCTAAGCTCTTCCGTTTAGGGAAGTTTTTACTGGCTGCTTAGTTTTGCTTTTTCCAGGATGTCATATAGTTGGAATCATACCGTTTTTAGTCTTTTCATGTCAGCTTCTTTCACTTAGTAACATGCATTTACATTCCCTCCATGTCCTTCATGGCTTGACAGCTGATCTCTTTTTAGTAGTGAATA
This sequence comes from Eubalaena glacialis, assembly GCF_028564815.1. Classification (NCBI taxonomy): domain Eukaryota; kingdom Metazoa; phylum Chordata; class Mammalia; order Artiodactyla; family Balaenidae; genus Eubalaena; species Eubalaena glacialis. The sequence continues at coordinate 104,003,673 of NC_083718.1, forward strand.
ATATTCCACTGTTTGAATGTATCACAGTTTATTTATCCATTCATCTACTGAAGGACCTACTGATTGCTTCCAAATTTTGGTAACTATGAATAAATCTGCTATAAACCACTGTGTGCAGGTTTTCGTGTGGATATGTTTTCAACCTCTTAGGGTAAATACCATGGAGTATAATTGCTGGATCATACGGTATGAGTATGCTTCGTTGTATAAGAAACTGGTAAACCGCCTTCCAAAGGGACTGTACTATCTTGCATTATCACCACAATGAATGAAAGTTATTGCTTCACAGTTTTGGCACTATTTGGATGTTGTCCATTCTGATAGGTGTATAGTAGTATCTCATTTTAGTTTGCATTTCCTTGATGACACGTTGAACGCCTTTTCATATATGCTTACTTGCCATCTGTATATCTTCTTTGGTGATGTGTCTGTGAATGTCTTTTGCCATTTTTTAAGCGGGTTATAGTTGAATTTTAAATGTTCTTTATATATTTTGGAGAAGAGTTCTTTATCAGTTGTGTCTTTTGCAGATACTTTCTCGCAGTTTGGCTTGTCTTCTCATTCCCTTGACATTGTATTTCATGGAGTAAAAGTTTTTAATTTTAATGAAGTGCAGCTTATCAATTATTTCTTTCATGCATCATGCCTTTGATGTGATAGCGAAAAAGTCATTGCCATACCCAAGGTCATCTAACCTTTCTTATATGTTATCTTCTAGGAGTTTTATAGTTTTGCATTTTACATTTAGATCAATGATATATTTTGAGTTAATTTTTGTGAAGGGTGTAAGGTTTGTGTTTAGATTCACTTTTTTGCATGTGGATTTCCAGTTGTTCTAGTAACATTTGTTGAAATGACTGTCTTTACTCCATTGTATTGTCTTTGTTTGCTCCTTTGTCAAAGATAAGTTGACTGTACTTATATGGGTCTACTTCAGGGCTATCTGTACTGTTCCATTGATCTCTATTTGTCTGTTCTGTCACGAATACCACATTATCTTGAATACTGTAGGTTTATAGTAAGTCTTGAAGTCCGGTAGTGTCAGTTCTCCACCTTTGTTTTACTCGTTCAATATTGACTTGGCTATTCTGGGCCTTTTGCCTCTTATTATAAATTTTAGAATCAGTTTGACAACATTCACAAAATAATTTCCTGGAATTTCTTTTAATTTATTTTTTTGGCTGCATTGGGTTTTCATTGCTGCGAGCAGGCTTTCTCTGGTTGAGGCAAGTCGGGGCTACTCTTTGTTGCGGTGCATGGGCTTCTCATTGCCGTGGCTTCTCTTGTTGTGGAGCACGGGCTCTAGGTGCGCAGGCTTCAGTAGTTGTGGCGTGCAGGCTCAGTAGTTGTGGCTTGCGGGCTCTAGAGCACAGGCTCAGTAGTTGTGGCACACAGGCTTAGTTGCCCCGCGGCATGTGGGATCTTCCTGACCAGGGCTCAAACCCATGTCCCCTGCATTGGCAGGCAGATTCTTAACCACTGCACCACCAGGGAAGTCCATTTCCTGGGATTTTAACTGGGAGAGTTGACTCTGTAGATCAAGTTAGGACAACCTTACATCTTGGCAATACTGAGTCTTTCTATCTGTGAAAATGGACTATTTCTCAATTATTTAGTACTTCTTTGATATTTCATCAGCATTTTGTAGTTTTCCTCATGTAGATCTTGTTCATATTTTGCTATTGTTTTCAATTTCACTCATTTCAGCTCTAATTTTTATTATTTTTTTCTTCTGCTTATTTTGGAATTAACTTGCTCTTCCTTTTCTAGTTTTCTAAGGTGGAAACTTAGATGATTGATTTTCAATTTTTCTTCTTTTCTAGTATTTGCATTCGATGTTAGAAATTTCTCTGTGAGAACTGCTTTTGCTGCATCCTACACATTTTGATAAGTTGTGTTTTTATCTTCATTTAGTTCAAAGATATTTTAAAATTTTCTTTGAGATAGCACCATTGACCCATGTGTTATTTGGAAGTTGTAGCTTATTCTCCAAGTTTTTAAAAACTTTACAGGCATCTTTCTGTAATTGATTTCTAGTTTAATTTCACTGTGTTCTAAGGGCTGATATCATATGATTCTATTCTTTTAAATTGATTAAAGTGTGTTTTATGGCCCAGAATGTGGTCTGTTTTTGTGAATGTTCCATGTGAGCTTGAGAAAAATGTGTAATCTGCTGTTGTGGATAAAGAAGTGTATACATGTCAATTATATCCACTTGACTGATAGTGCTGTTGAGTTCAGCTATGTCCTTACTAGTTTTCTGTAGCTGGATCTGTTGATTTCTGGTAGAAGGGTGTTAAACTTTCCAACTATGATATTAGATTACTCTATTTCTTCTTGCAGTTATATCAGTTTTTGCCTCATGTATTATACTTTGATATTCTGTTGTTAGGCACATACACATTAAGGACTATTATTCTTGGGCTATTGACTCAGTATGTAATATCTCTATCTCTGATAACTTTTCTTGTTCTGAAGTCTACTGTGCCTAAATTAATATAGCTATTCTTACTTTCTTTTGATTAGTGATAATATGGTATATCTTTTCCATCCCTATACTTTTTTCTTTTTTTTTTTTGGAGTATAGTTGCTTTACTGTATTGTGTTAGTTTCTGCTGGACAGCAAAGTGAACCAGCCACACATATACATATATCCTCTCTTCCTTGGATTTCTTTCCCATTTAGGTCACCACAGAGCATTGAGTAGAGTTCCCTGTGCTAAACAGTCTGTTCTCATTAGTTATCTATTTTATACATAGTAGTGTATATATGTCAATCTCAATTTCCCAATCCATCTCACCCCCCTTCACCTCTTGGTATCCATATGTTTGTTCTCTACATTGTGTCTCTATTTCTGCTTTGCATATAAGTTCATCTATACCATTTTTCTAGGTTCCACATATATGCATTAATATACAGTATTTGTTTTTCTCTTTCTGACTTACTTAACTCTGTATGACAGTCTCTAGGTCCATCCACGTCTCTGCAAATGACGCAATTTCATTCCTTTTTACGGCTGAGTAATATTCCATTGTATATATGTACCACATCTTCTTTATGCATTTCTCTGTTGATGGTCATTTAGGTTGCTTCCATGTCCTGGCTATTGTAAACAGTGCTGCAATGAACATTGGGGTGCATGTATCTTTTTGAATTATGGTGTCTCCATCCCTATACTTTTAATCTATATGTGTCTTTATATTGAAAGTAGGTTCCTTGTAAACAAAATATAGTTGGGCCTTGTTTTTTGATCCACTCTGACAGTCTCTGTCTTTTAGTGGGTATATTTGGACCACTGATGTTTAAAATGATTATTGATATAGATGAATTTACAACTACCATATTTGCTACTGTTTTCTGTTTGCTGCCCTTTATTTTTGTTCATATTTGTCTTCTATTACTTTTCTGCCTTCTTTTTTGGTTTAAATTGAGCATTTTTTATGATTCCATTTTCACTATTTTCTTGGCATATCAATTATACTTCTTTTATACTTATTTTAGTGGTTATCCTATCATCTGCAATACACATTTACAACTAATCCAAGTCCACTTTCAAATAATACTATACTATTTCACAGGTAGTACAAGTACCCTATAATAATAATGTAATCCTTATTCCTCCCTGCTGTCTTCCTGTACACTTTAAATCTTCTATAAGTTACTTATAATACAATGTTATGTAAATAGTTGTAAATACAATGAAAATGTTATGTAAGTAGTTGCAGGCATGCAACAAATTCAAGTTTTGCTTTTTGGAACTTTCTGGAATTTTTTTTCTAAATGTTCTTGATCCACAGTTGGTTGAATTCATGGATGAGGAACCTCTGGATACGGAGGGCCAACTGTGTGTGTGTGTGTGTGTGTGTGTGTGTGTGTGTGTGTGTGTGTGTGTTATATATATATATATTATTTTGAACAAACTGAAACAGATCAATTAAGAATAAGAAAAATAAAAATTTCTGTTTTACCTTTATTCTTTCTCTAATTATTTTTTTAATTATCTGGTTTCTCTGAATTATATCATCTTTCTTTTCTCTGAAGAACTTCTTTTTAAATTGCTTGAGAGACAGGTCTACTGTCAGCAAATTCCCTCAGTGTTTGGCTGAGAAAGTATTGTGCTTTCACTTTTGAAGGATAATTTTGCAGGGTACAGAATTGTTGGTTGTTGTTGTTGTTTTCTCTCAATGCTTTAAATATTTCACTTGACTCTCTTTTTGCTTGTATAGTTTCTAAAGAGAAGTCAGATGTAATTACTATTGATACCTTTGTATCTCTGTAGGTAAGGTGTTTTTTCATCTGATTTTTTGAAAAATTTTTTATTATTGATTTTCTGAAGTTTGGATATGATGTGCCTAGGTGTCAGAGGTTTTTTTGGCATTTATGCAGCTCCTGGTTCTCTGTTCTTCCTGGATCTTTGAAGGGTGTCTGACATTAATTTGAGCAAATTTTCCATCATTATTGCTTCAAATGTTGCTCTGTTTCTTTCTCTCTTTCTTTTTCTGGTATTCCCATTATGTGTATGTTATATCATTTGTAGGTGTCCCACAGCTCTTGGATATTCTGTTCTGTTCTGTTTGATTTTTTAAAAATCTTTTTCTTTTTTGCTTTTCAGTTTTGGAAGTTTCTATTGTCATATCCTCAATCTCAGAGATTTTTTCTGAGCCCAGTCTGGTCAACTAATAAACCCATCAAAGACATTCTTGTTCCTATTACCATTTTCTTAATTGTTATGGGTTTGTTTTCGTAGGTCCTTTTCTTCTCTTGTGTTTCCCACTTAGAGAAGTTCCTTTAGCATTTGTTGTAGAGCTAGTTTGGTGGTGCTGAATTCTCTTAGCTTTTGCTTGTCTGTAAAGCTTTTGATTTCTCCATCGAATCTGAATGAGATCCTTGCTGGCTAGAGTAATCTTGGTTGTAGGTTCTTCCCTTTCATCACTTTAAATATATCATGCCACTTCCTTCTGGTTTGTAGAGTTTCTGCTGAGAAATCAGCTGTTAACCTTATAGGAGTTCCCTTGTATGTTATCTGTCGTTTTTCCCTTGTTGCTTTCAGTAATTTTTCTTTGTCTTTAATTTTTGTCAATTTGATTACTGTGTGTCTCAGCTTTTTTTCCTTGGGTTTATCCTGCCTGGGACTCTCTGCACTTCCTGGACTTGGATGTCTATTTCATTTCCCATGTTAGGGAAGTTTTCAACTATGATCTCTTCAAATATTTTTCTCGGGTCCTTTCTCTCTCTCTTCTCGTTCTGGGACCCTATAATGCAAATGTTGGTGAGTTTAATGTTGTCCCAGAGATCTCTACTTCCCAGAACTTCTGCTGCCAGTGTCCTTGTCCATATGGTGAGCCACAGCCACCCCCCGCCTCTGCAGGAGACCCTCCAACACTAGCAGGTAGGTCTGGTTCAGTCTGCTACGGGATCACTGCTACTTCGCCTGGGTCCTGATGCACACACTACTTTGTGTGTGCCCCCAAAAGTGGAGTCTCTGTTTCCCCCAGTCCTGTTGAAGTCCTGCAGTCAAATCCTGCTAGCCTTCAAAGTCTGATTCTCTAGGAATTCCTCCTCCCATTGCCAGACCCCCAGGTTGGGAAGCCTGACATGGGGTTCAGAACCTTCACTCCAATGGGTGGACTTCTGTGGTATAATTGTTCTCCAGTTTGTGAGTCACCCACCCAGCAGTTATGGGATTTGATTTTATTGTGATTGTGCCTCTCCTACTGTCTCATTGCAGCTTCTCTTTTGTCTTTGGATGTGGGGTATCTTTTTTGGTGAGTTCCGGTGTCTTCCTGTCGACGATTGTTCAGCAGTCAGTAGTGATTCTGGGGCTCTCGCAAGAGGGAGTGAGCGCACGTCCTTCTACTCCACCATCTTGAACCAATCTCCAAAGACTTTCTTAATTTCTGTGATCTCTAACATTTCTTTTTGATCTTTGAAATTCCATTTCTCCACTTACATTATCCATCTATTCTTGTAGGTTGTCTATTTTTTCTATTAACATTCTTAGAATATTAATAATAGTTTCAAGAAACATTCCTAGTCTGATGATTCCAACATCCTGCCATATCTGGTTCTGATTCTGATGCTTGTTCTGTCTCTTCAAACTTTGTTTTTAGCCTTTTCATATGCCTTGTAACTTTTTCTTGGAAGACAGACATTATATACTGGGTAAAAGATGCAGGGGGAGGGGAAACATTCTATAGTCCTATGATTAGGTCTCAGTATTTTGGTTAGCCTATGCCCCTGCATTGTGAAGTTCACCAGTGTTTTTCAGTTGTTTTTCCTCCTGTCAGTGGGACAGGAAGTAGATGAAGATGTATTTTTCTTCTCCCACATGGAAGGCTAAAGGGGCTGGATTGGGATATTTTCCTTTCTCTGGTTAGGTTAGGTTCTAATAAAACCCCCACAGGTTAGAATCTGGGTAAATTGTTTCTGCCTGAGGGCAGGTCTTGTTAAGAAGAACCGAATGCCCTGGTATATTTCAAAATGGTTTCTTTTCCCCTTCTGGAAGCATGAGGGGATTTTTCTCCAGTATTCGCTGTGAAGCCTGGTAGAGCTACTGGTGGTAAAACTCAGAAGGTGAGTGTCTCCTTTATGACTGGTTCCACTGGAGCTTTGAACTCTCAGAGTTTTGTTTTGTTTGTGTGTGTTCAGGAGCTATTGTGAGACTGGTATTGATAGTTTTAATCTCAGTTCTGTTCTCTCAGTTTTAATTAAATTGGTTTGAGTTCATTACACATGTGTAGTTCTGGAGATAATTTTATATTTTTGTGGTTTATAAACAAAGCTAGGTGATTTCCTATTTCCGTGTATTCACTTCAGATTCCCTCCATGTCTTCTAACATGCATTTTTTTTTTTTTTTTTTAGCTTGTTCCTTTGTCCAGAAACAGGGTTTCTGTCAAAGTTCTAGCCACAGCACTGTTGCAGTGCTCAGCTACTGGCTTCCACTGTAGGGACAAAACCTCAAGGGAAACACCCCCCCTCCCCCCAACACACACACAGATAACATCATATGCGGGTTTACTTCTTCAAGGTCTAACCCTCCTTCATAACCTACCTGCTTTTCAGAGTTCTCAGGGAATTGCTCATTGCATTTTGTTCAGTGTTTGTAGTCATCATCAGCATGAGCATTGGGCTGTAACGGGTTTACACTGTTATAGGAGTACTGCAACTTCCAAAATATAAACATTTAAAAGTGTTAATTCCTTATTATGAAAAAATTTATATTGCTATGAAGGCTTATGCCTGGTACTTGGCTGTAGTCTCATCTTCAAAATCTCTAAAATTGGTAAAATTCTAGTATCACAAAATTTATCTCTAAAACCTTCTTGCCCTGGCTCCTCTGGATCTTCTTTAATTAAGGGAAAAAAGCAAGCTATCACTATATTTAAAAATTATCATTATGCGATTTCAATCTAGATTCTAAACTGAAAAACATAATCACTAATTATTTAATTTTTTTTCTTTATAAATATTTAAGATCTTTCATAAAATATGAACTTTAGGAGCAAAAAAGTAGAAGTGAGTGAACACGGATGATAAAGTCATTTCCATTGTTTCACTTGGGAAATGAAACATGAAGACAAAGGTATCATTCAGTCTAATAAGTAAAGAAATGGTTAAATGAAAAAATGTTATGATAATGATTATTAAGCTTTTTTAAATTAAGCTTTTGCCTTTTTTAACCATATGCATGGTAGTTAGCAGTATTGACTCGAGTCAGACAGCCAGGGTTTGATTTTTGAATTTGGAACTTAATCAGCTTGAAGATCATGGGCAAGATACTCAACCTCTCTATGTCTTTTTCCTCATCTGTAAGATGGGATAGCTGCGGTAGTTAACTCATAGAGTCACTTGAAGATTAAATGAGTTAACATTTGTAAAATATTTATATGTGTGTCTTGCAGTACTGAATGTTTTATAAGTGCGTGTTTGAAAAAAGCTTTCTTCTGTTGATTATTTCTGAAACTAGGGTAAAACAACAGATATGGCTAACATAGGAGCCACATTTGGCTTTGTAAAAGACACTATAGTTTATTTTAAAGAAGGCTTCAATAGCTAAAAGAAAAAATAAAATGTCATTCTGGAATGGGATTTTATTACTTACTCTGTCAAAGTAACATAGAGTCTGCAAAACAGAAAAACAAGAAAGCTTTGAGTTTACCATGGCTACTCAGTTTTGTTCTTGTCCTGTAAATCTTTGGTTAAGATGTACATTTGGGAATGTAGCTGTGGTTCTTTTTGTAATTTTTGAAACATTGTCTGGAATCAGTTTTGTGATTTATGTTTTATGGAATATAGTAAGACATCAAAATTATTTATTTATAAATTTCAGGAAATAATGTACAATTTTAAGAGAAGTAACAAATGTGGATACCAAACATGAGGTACAAATTTGATAGAGTTGATGTTCAAACACAGTCCAAGCACACATTGATTGTAACAAATACAACTTCAATGCAAATTAGAGTTAAAATCCCAAGGCACACCACACACCCATGTAATATTAGGGTTCAGCAACAACACTGCTTTACAGACTCACTGGATTCATGGACATGTTGAATTTCTCTAATATACAGAAAAATGATGCATATGTGTAGTTATTTCTAAAAGAGGGTCTTATGGCTTTTATGCAGAAATAGTCCAATGTATCTACATGACAGTATCTTGTAGTAGTAGTTTTATAGAACATATTTTTTCTTCCTGACAGTAACAAATTTAGAAGTTGTCAGATTTCATTTAGACTCAGTGTTAATAATCAATTATTTACAAAGTTGTGATGGCAAATATGATTTTTCCCTTTGGATTTTTCTGTTTTGGGGAGATATTTAAGTTTTCCTACAGATCACATGCATGAGTAGATCAAGATACAGCATTAGTTTAATCCTTTTTTGAGAGTTATTCTTAGCCAAGTCTGAAAGGAGCTTCTGCTTTTGCCTTCTGGATGTGTAATTACGTTCCTTATTATTGCACACCAAGTTGGTATGACAAGTGTGGTGAGGGACAACACACAAGAATGTGCTGCGTTATTTATGATCAAGCTTCAGCGATGCTGTAGGACTTTTCCTCAGTTCTCCATTCTGGACATCACTGTACTTTATTGTATAACAGCCACATGCTATCCTGTTGTCATTCAGACTATGATCAGATCTGCGCCACTGTAGTGTGATATGCAGATAACAGCTTTTATTTTGTGACTCTACTGATAATTTACTGTAATTTCATATTTAGTAGGACTTATGGTTGGAATTGTTTGAAGAAACTCAATATAGCATTTGAGGTGGATTCAGATTTCAGAGCTCTATAGAAGAGCCAAAGTACCACTTATACAAGATATTACTTGTCCTCTAATAGGATATTGCCTTGTTTGGTTTGTTGTCTCTTTTTTGATTAGTGCATGATTAGGTTATCTGCTGCCAGCAGTGCACAATAAAGTGTCACACATTTTGTTTTGTCCCTTTTATAAGTTTTATCTCTGATTACTTGTCTTCTTTTTTCCCGTTTAAGGTTTATTATTAGTTTGTGGCATTTTATTAACTTCCTCCCAAAATAAGCCATCTTGCGTTGCATTCTTGTTGTCACTGTCTGTTACCATGTTGTTTTATAATTATCTATTAATATATAGCTTTCTCATTAGACTATAAATTTATTGAGAGCAGGATTTATATCCCCTTAATTTAGGTACTCCAACAGTGGCATCGAACACAAAGTTTGCAGTGTTTATAGCCAATGAAGATTAGTAAATATATGAATGAGTGCTGTATCTGCAAGTGGTTAAGGCTTTGTTAGATGTGTCTGGGGGGAGAAGGGGCAGAGAGAGGTATAGGATAGCATATGTCATTTGAAAGTTAGGTGTTTATTAAGTAGCTGACTATTCTCTGTTGAAGCAGAATAAATATTATGTGGCAAACATTGTGCTTAAATAATTGATGTAGCGATACAAATAAATAGTTGTAATAAGATATGATTCTGCTCATAATGAAGATATAGATATGTTCAAGGCAGAAAATAACTGTATCCAAAATGATGAAAAATAAAAGGGTATTTAAAGATGAGGGCACCTGTGCAAAAGATGAAAGTTTGGAATGAGCTCAGCACATCTGAGAATGCAATTTGCTTTGGGGGTATTTGGGAGATGATCTGGTAGGATGAGTTAGGGCCTGTCTGTGGACTGCATTTTATACCATGCTGAGGGGGTTGAACTTTAAACCATAGGTCATAAGAAGTTTCTTTAAGTAGAGGAATTAAACATTGAGATTTGTTTTTTAAAAATTCTTTTTGTGGCAGTGAAGGAGTTAGTCTAGAATCAGAAGAACCTGGTGGAAGAAAACACCAAAACTGATATGTTGAAACATTAGTTCAAATAAAAGGTTACGTACAGTAGAGATAAGGCCATGACAGAAGAAATGGAGAGTAGGGTCTTGCTTCAGGATGCTAATGTGGGATAGAATTGACAGGTCTCAGGGGCTGACTGGTTATGTGGGGTTAAGGGAGAGAGGAACTCAATACTTTATGCTTTACATAGGGTATTAAATAGTCAATGTTTCCTTAATAAAAACATGAACTGTTTGGAATTTTAGCTAAGTTCAAAAGTCTTTAGTTCTCTTTTTTACGATTGATGAACTATGTGCTTTTAATGAAGCTTTAAAAGGCCATAGGATTATCCTGGACCACATAATCTTATTTCAACATCTTCTATATACTTCTGAGCTTTATAGTAAAAACATAGGTAGTGTGAAATTATTATTAACTCAAAGAAGTAGAATAAGAATGTGATAAATTATTTAAATTATTTTATATTTTTTTAGGAAGTAGTTTTTTTAAGGCATGACCTAGTTCATCTTGGTTTACAATATGACTATATAAAGTTCTTAGAAGAGTGGCAGGTATACAGTAAGTGCCAGTTAAGTATTAGTTATTATTATAACTATTAGCGTTATCTATTTCTTGGAAAATTGCAGGAGGCTTTTAATGGATCTCCCTGTGTCTGTCTGCCCATCTGCTAGTCTGTTCTCTAAGCAGCAAGCCTAGACTAGCAGGCATATTCCTGTCAAATAGCACCTGGCTGAAAGAATGAATGAATCAGTAAAGAATGTCACTTCCTTGTTTATAATTGTCTGGTGGCTTTTCATATCATTTAGAGTACACTAAAGTTCTTTCAATATTCCGTAGTCTCCTGAGTGATTCATCCACACCCTCTGCCCCTTTTCTCTGACTTCATCACTGATTCCTTACCCCCTTGCTCCCTCTGACCCGCAAGGCATCCCGTTTTGAACACATCAATCATGCTCCAGCCTTGGGGTCTGAGCATCCACTCGTCTTTCTGCCTGGAAGGCTTTTCCTTAGATATTTCTATGAATTTTTTACTTCCTTAGTTCCTCAGTTGTCTCTGTCTCAGTGTCCCTTTATCAGCAAAATCTTTCATGAACACAGTTTGTGATATAGTATCTTACTTTCTACAATCTCTCCTATCCTGCTTTATATTCTTTACAGCACCTATTACCCTGATACTGTATTTTGCTTATTTTCTCTTTCCTTCTCTGGAATGTAAGCTCCAAGAGAGCAGAAGCTTTGTATTGTATCTGTAGTGTCTACAACACTGCCTGAAAATATTTTTTAAATGGATGAAATAAATATGCTTTCTAGCACTTATTAATTCAAGGAGTATAGATCATCTTGGCCAACAAGGAAGCAGGAAGAAAGATTTGTTACCTTTTTTCTAATCATTTTTTCTTTCCTCATTTTCTTTTATTATTTTTTTTGTGGAATAGAGCCACATTGATAGTTCTCTTTTCAGTAGGAATGTTTGTTAGAAAGTATAAGATAAATGTGCCCTTTTTGTGGTAGTGTTTTATACAACTTTAAAGTTTTAAGGTATTGCATTTTTTGTAATACTTGGTAAATAGTTGTTGAATTAGTAGTACATTCAAGTAACATAGGATCACTACTCATTTTCTTAAAACTGATTTCTTAAGCTGATTTTGGGACACAGTGAAATATAAGGACTGTGTGGGTAGCAGTTCTGTCTGTGATTATGTGGTTTTTCTCATTTTTTCCTTTGAATTATAGTTCAGATGCAATCTCTGATGCATTTTTCAATTAAACTAAAATTTGAAGCATTTTGGCAGCTTTCCTTTTCCACACAAAATAGTTGAGAAAGAATCATAATCTGTATAGAATGTCTGAAAAAAAAACTATGATGTGAGTTAATGCCTTGGCAAATTCAGAAGTCTTAGTAGGCAAGAAGCATATTTTTTCAATTAATCTTCTGATAATCTCTCCTTTTTTGAGCATTTTATGCTTATGTTTAAGATTTAATGTCAGTCTTGTTCCTGGATATACAATCACAAACCTCTTCCAAGACCCACCATACTTTTCAACAAAGCTCTAATATCAAATGTGAGCAGAAGTTTTAGTGTCCAGGGAATATCTTTTGGAAACATTGTAGAATTCTGTTAAGCTATTGCTTTTACAGTGGTACATGCTGGAAACTGTTTAGCTGAATGTATTTTTCTTTCTCTTCGATTATACTTTTTCCTTATGGGCTTTACTTATAGAATAATGACTTTAAGTCTTCTGAAACTCAACTTTTTTGGAATTTATTTATGGAACGAATAAAAATGTAGTCTCCAGCAGCATTTCTTAAATTTTGCAGTCTATAAACACATCTAGAAGTTTAAGCTCAAAGGTGTGTTCTCCTTTAATTGGCTTCAAGTACTATAATAATTATACCTTACGTTTGCGTACACTTACACTTTAAAAATTGCTTAAGTAGGTATTAATTTTTAAAGAATCTGTAGGAAATACAAGACAAATAATAGTATTCTTAATTTACAGTTGTTGAAATTGAGTCTTATAATGGTGAATAAATTAATTGCCTGGATATCTATTTACCGAACCAACATTTAGTACATACTCACTATGTGCTGGCCTATTCCAGGAATTGTGGAAACCTGGGAGAACAAAACAGACAGGTCCTTACTCTCATAAAGTTTATATTCCAGTGAGTTTAGCTGAATAATGTAGATTGGCTTATTAAGAAGAGGAGCCCGTGGGAGTTCCCTGATAGCCTAGTGGTTAGGATTCCAGGCTTTCACTGCCATGGCCCGGGTTCAGTTCCAGGTCAGGGAACTGAGATCCTGCAAACCGCATGGATGGCCAAAAAAAAAAAAGAAGAAGAAGAAGAGCCCCGACCATAAACTGTGTGTATTCTAGTAGATACAGCGTACTTTCCTGGAAAGTGATACATACTGATTATTTGAATTCTTAAACTTAATATATATATAAAAGGAAGATGCCAATTGCTATTTTAGGGCCTTCAACTATGGGGTCTTTCTCTAACTTCTCATATTCTCTGTGAGTGAGTTCACTGTGGGTTCCAGCAGGAAACTGAATTTCTACTCAGGTGATTTCAGAGGTTTGAACAAGGAGGCAGAGTTACCTGGCAAGGAATATTACCTTTCCAAGGGTTAAATGGGCAAGGGGCAGAAATAACAGTACAGTGAAAGCTGGAGCCCTGCACTAGTGCTTTCTGACAGTGGCACTAGTGGTCAGGGTACCAGACTGCTGTGACAGACAGGAAAGTGTCTGGTGAAACTACCCAACCTCCTTCTCTTCCCACCTTCCTAACTCCTAACTCCTGGTGGTCACTTCCATTGTCTGTACTGGAAACCGACCTGCAAGCCAGTCTGATGATGTGGGCTATGGGGTCATATTCTTTAGGCACAGGGTAAGAGAGAGCAATGATTAGGATTCTGGGAGCCAACAAAGAATACCAAGTATCTTTATATTTAAAAGAAAAACTAGACACTTTCTCATTAATTATCTCATTTATGCCAGGTCCTTCTAGATTATTCCTTTGATTTTCCCAGATGAAAATTGTGTCATCCCCCCACCCCTGCCACCCCAATTTATTTTTTTTCATAATTGGAATATAGTAAGTACTAAAGAAATATGTTTCTTATATATCATATCTGTGTATAATTAATCTCCCTTACCAGGTTATATGCTATCTGAGAGTAGGATCTGGGTCTGATTTCCCTCTTTATTTTTCTTTTGCCTATCTATAGTGTCAGCATGTTACTTTGCCTCAATAAATATGTGTTGACTAAATGGATAGATGACTGATTAATAGACAACCAGGGGAAAGGATTCTGAAAGTTATCTGGCTGTCAAATTTCTGTGTAAGTTACCACTAAAAGTTATAGAAGAAATACATTTATTATCTGACTTATAATGTATCTGTGCCTATTAATAAAATTATGTGTTACTTCTGCTGTTTTCTTTTTTAAGAAAGTATTTTGTTTGGGGGAAAAATGTAGCTTGTCTTAAAATTGTAAGGCATGAAGTGCCTCCTGAAATTAGGAATGCTGTGTAACAGGTTTGCTTTTTTTTTTTTCCTTCAAAAGTATAGTTCTTTGCAAATACTCCCATTTCAATAGGGAATTCTGGCTTTCAAATTTGAGATCATGACCCCCATCTTTCACTGTTCAGTAGACATATATACAGTTTGACTACATTCTGTAGTGAGCAAAGAAGTTTTCACATTGGTACTAAAAAACCATTTTTTTCAAAATTAAGAAAGAGTAAAAGGTATATCAATTACTTTATAATGTATATGCATACTTTTAAAATCCTCTTAGGCTTATATATTTCATAAAATGGCCAAATTTTGATTTAATAAAACTTCAATTCACTAAAGAAATGTATCATTTATTATAGTAGAGGAGTGCAACAGAGTAGAAATAAGGAAGTATTTTAAAATATTATTTCTAGGACCTATTACTTCTGGGACAGTATCATTGCATGTAGAACTAGAATAATAAATGTATAAAAATGCTACTACCAATGACTTCTTTTCATCCACTGATATTTTCTCTAGACTTAAAAATAGGCAATAAAAATGATGATGCTAAACAGATATGTGAAAAAAAATGATACAGTTTATTTGCTTGGGTTAAAAGAGTAAATGTGCCAGTTCAACTGTTAAACTCTTTATGAAGTGATGAAGAGTCTATCATTTCTTTTCATATTCAAAAGATGATAATTACTTTAAAATAAATTCAAAATTTACTGTCAAGGCTATGAAATATAAAGTAAATGTCAAATTCTGCAGTTAACTTTGTGTGACAGGCAGCGAAAGTCATACCTGCTTGCAAAGGTCATATTTGACCTTTATGCTGATATTACTTATATGAATTTGTTCTTTGAGTCTGCGTTAAAATACAAGTTTAAAATATTAAATGATACATAATATTTTCTTTCATACAAATAATATTTTTTTCTCAAGTTAATTTTTAAAGATAAGGTCTCAAATGATTTCCATTTTGTTTTAAAATACTCTTTTTAGATTTTAAATGTTATCTTCAGTTATATTATTTTGAACAACAGATGTTTGTAAAAAGTATCAGATGACTTTATTTTGGGAGGAAGATCAAATTTTGATTATTCATATTTTAAATGTTCATTATTTAATGAACATTTGAAATGAAGAGTCTTTTTGTAATCTGAGGATCATCTCAGTATTTTTTATGATTTGTAATTTAATTTTGCGTGTGTTTTCTTAAATCAAGAAAGAACCAAGTATGTTGTTTTACTTTTGATTTATATTACTATGAATAGATAAAATGAAGTATAGAATACAAAAAATGTATTATTCTGATTATATATATATTTTTTATGTTATATATAAAAATGATAAAACACTTTTCTATTCCTATTTTCTTCTCATTGTTGACATGAAGTAGAATTAGGATATAATTTCATTAATATGGAGTTAATGATACAACCAGGAATTGTTTTAACTTTTTTACTAGTGTAATGAAATTGCATTTAAGAAAAAATCATATAAATAGTTGTTTAAACTCACTATGACCTCTAGCATAATTTAATTTGATAAAGATCTTTAAAACTCTGGTAAGTTTACTTAAAAACTTGTTCCCTTCAAATTCTTTATTTATACTTGGAGACAAATATTTATTTATCATTCTTTCTTTCTATTACCTCTAATGCCTGAGGGATATTTACACATGACGATACTGTCGGGTGTATGATAACTTGTGATTACCCTGAGTTCTAGCTGCTTGCCAAATTAAATCAGTCAATATTTCCACAGCATCTACTTAATACCAGTCCCTGGACATAGTTAGATTACCCATGTTACAAACAAACAAAAATACTTGTTTTGAAGTGCTCTTCTTTATTCTGCTATAAAGATAATACTTGCAAGATATAAATAAAAACAAACTAGTATTTATCAGTCTGTATTTGTTTTCTAGGGCTGCCATAACCAAATACCACACACTGTGTCTTAAACAACAGAAATTAATATTTTCACAGTTCCAGATGCTTGAAGTCTGAGAGCAAGATGTTAGCAAGGTTGATTTCTTTTGAGGCCTTTCACCTTGACTTGTAGATAGTCATCTTCTCCTTGTGTCTTCACATGACCTTCCCATTGTGGTGTCTGTGTCCTAATCTCCTATTCTTATAAAAAGACCAGTCATATTGGATTAGGGCCCACTACAAAGATTTCATTTAATCTTAATTCTGTCTTTATAGGTCCCATCTCCAAAATATAGTCAGATTCTGAGGCTAAGAACTTAAACATATGAATTTGAGGGACACAGGTCATCCCATAACACTAAGTCTAGACAAGTTCATTTTGTCTTTGATTATCAGTGAAAAAATGGGTATAAATTGCTACAGAAAGAGGTATGGGCTGTCCAGCTAAAGGGAAAATTTCTGCTGATTCTTATTGATGCTTATAACTTGGTTTGGCCTCATTGATATAACCTGACAGTTGGCACGTAGAGGAGTACAATTCAAAAGTAAATAAAGGCAAGTTTCTTAAAAAAAAAAAGACTAAACTTTTTCTAGAAACAATCATTAATTATCATTTCACTTCATAGCCTTAAAAGGTTGATCCCCAATTTTTCCTTTTTATTGTTTCTCAACTGAGTAAATGGCTTTTCCGTCTTACCCTTGCTCATACCAGAAACTACAGAACTACCTTCCACTCTTCTCTAATGCACTTCCTCCCTCTCTCCTTGCCGTTCCCATCCCACTCCATCATCATTACCTAGTCAGTTCCCAGATCTCACACGTTTTTCTCTAATAAACTCTATGTATCCTCTACTCCATTCCTGCTATTGCTGAGTTAGTTTAATTTCCCAATGCTTAACTGCGATGGATTCCTAAGCAAGATTCTCATGCTTCCAAACTAGCTGCTTTCAAATCATCCTTCCCTATGTAGTCATAGCGATTTTGTTAAAATACATCATTGATCAATTTGCTCCATGGTTCAAAGTTCTTGAATGACATTCTGTAACTTTTAGAATTCAGTTCACATACAAAGCTTTTCTCAGATTGGTTTCTTGCTTGGTTCTTTTTTTTTCTTCTACTTTATCTCTTTCATCCCTCAACCCTCACTGCTCATTATCACCATATAGGGCCTTCCCTCCAACTATACAGCACTATATGTATTTTTCCAACTTTGTCAGTTTCATGCATCCAGAGTTCTGTTTAAGATGTTTTTCTGTTTAATACTATTTCCCTCTCCATCTTCTTCATCAACCTAACTCCTATTTGCTTATAACATACAGTCAAGATTTTAACAAGAAGCATTTTATAAAAGCATTCATTTCCGTTGAGACACCTGCATGTTAAAGTTAATGGAGGTAAGAATGTGCTTCGGGAAATTTGGAGGCTAGCTGATTTTATAGAATGCAATTGCAGCATGTGATTTACAACAGGTTTAGGGGAGATGAAATTTCTAGCTCTAGAAAGCTTTGAAATTCAGTGAGACACATAGTCAATAAATACTTGGAGTCTTCTTTTCCAGATATTACCAAAAGTAAGTTATTCTCCTAGAATATAACTAACACCCAAGTTTTAATATTAAAAGTTTAAATCTTCCAAGATTCATAGTGGAATTAAAAGCCTTATAGGATTGTAGAGTTACTAGTTGCCAGGTTGATATTAGAGAGACTGTTTATAAATAAGCTGTTTAAAAACAAACTGTTTATTTGAACAATTATAGTTGTATATTGATCCAGCCTCTGCTTTGACTGTTTTGGTTATGTCTGAATTTCCTCTGCCATTCTTGGGATCTTATGCTTCAAGCACATAATTCATTCACAGGTTACCTTATTCAATCACATGGAATTGAACATGACAGCTGATCAAAACCCGGTTTTTCATTGCTCTTTCTCAGGAATCAGCCGCTGTTGCTGTACAGTTCAGTGGATGCTCAGGCTGGGAACTGACTTCAACCAAGCATTGGTTGACTTCATAGGATGAGGAATTGAATCTGAAAATTCAGACACTTAACATTGACACATTGACATGTGACCTTAGACATTATACCAATTTCTTGTACAACACTTTTTCAATAAATGTGATTTCTTGTACATGCAAAAAAGCTAAATGTGTATTAACTTGTGTATTTCCTGAATTATAATGTAATTACATTCATAGCACAGAAAATGGAAATAGCTAGGCCTTATAGAGAGTTACTATATATATGCATACACAAACAAAAATAACAAACAAAAATTGTTAGAATATGTGCATTATATTTTAGTTTTGAGAGGAGGATATGCTATTACTTATATAATTGGTCTTGATAAAAATGTGGCTGGATCCTTTTGCAATGCATGTGACATTCAGAAGAACCTCATCTTTATATATAGTTTCTGTTCAGTTTTCTTGCATTTGTTTTGCTTCCCTCCTCTAGACTCATTCTGTCTATAGAAAAATACTATAGTATAGACCGAGTTGACACAGCTGTAGATAGCAAGGTAATTGTTTCAGCTCTACTGTAATTTTGGCTTTGTAGAGCGTTAGAGGAGGAGGATGTCTTTTTCATACGTTGTGTGCAGCAGATGCCAATTTTACTTGGTAACGTCACCCTTTTCCAGCTGTAGAGATTTTTATGACCGTTGAATCTAAATATTTATAGTTCATTCAACCCGTCAGGATGCTTTTGTTTGTCTACAGACTGTCTCATAACATGTCATATGATTAACATAAAACACTATAAAATGCCTTCTGGGGAAAATAGTACTGTAGGTTTTTAACACAATTTTCCAGTTTCTTTCCAGTAGTACTACATTTAATGGCTGAATATCAAACACCTGAAAAAAGAATTTATTGTGGAAAGGTTGGCAGGATTCCATTTAATGAAGTGAAGTGCCTTGACTAGAACAGTTAAGTACTCAGGAAACCAGTATTCTTCTAAAAAATATACTATTAAAAATACTATATGTAATAAAATAGGCAAGTTTTTGTGTTTCAGCAAAAGCTTCATTTGGTTTATTATATTATCTATAAGTTAAGTGTGGAACTCTATACTTTTTAGTTCTGAAGAGGACCTTAGATATGATCTCTAAACACATTCATTTTACAAATGATGAATTAGGGTAAGTGACTTGCATAATTCCAAGTAATTAATGGCAAGGCTGGGATTCAAGAATCAGAATTTCTGATTGAAACCCTCAGTGATGACAGTACACAAGAGGTGCTGAATGATGCCTTTTTTTAACAGCAGAATGAAGAATGTTCAAATTTCTCTGTTACTAGCTATTACTCATTTATAATAATTCAATTGTGGCTACTCAGTGTTCTAAACTCATAAGTTAGTGTTTGAGAAATGTTATCAATAAATTTTAAGAATTTATATTCATTTGCTGTGAGAATGTTTAAAATCAGTAGGCATAAGCTAAATATTAGAGTCTATTCCAGCTATTTACAAAAAAGGATCAAAAAAAATCTCAGAAACAATCTAATTTGTTTGATTGTACTGCCTCATAACATATAAAAATAAATAATTTTGATGTTGGAAACACTAATAATAGTCTGACCATTATAAGCCGTATATTTTGTGGATGGATATTTGCTGATTCTGCTTTATTTCATGTTTTACTGGGAAATAAAGTAGGTGTTTCCTTATTTGGGTGTTATCTGAACATATTAACATGTTACATGCACTTTTAAAGCACTTTTTGAATGAATGATTGAATGAAATGACTAAATAACTGAAGAAATATAGCTAAATCTGATTGCAGAGAAATTTCTGAATTCAACAAAATTTATCTCAAGGATTACTAAACATTGTAATATATCATGTCAATGAAATTTTTATTGGCACATGTGTGTTTTTGACATTTTAATTTTAGTCATTTTTCTGTTACTAATGAGACATTCTAGATGCAGATCTTTAGCAAGTAGTTGGCGGTGTTCATTTAACTGTTAGGATATTGAGCAAACAAGGATCAGACAAAGACACTAAAAAGAAAAAGTTTGGAAATGACATGTCTATAAAGGTCACTGAGGAGCTTCAATATACTCTTGGAGATCTAAGAGGCCTGTGTGCATGTCCAGGAAAGACCTGAAGAGACTCTAATATCTCAAATATTACTGACCTTGAGGATCTGCATAGCAAGAAATGAGATCTAAGGCAGAGTTGTAAACTGTTGGAATATTATAGGCATGCTCACACACAAATACACACTCAAAGTCTCCTGGCAGATAGTGAGAGATTTTTAAGGAATTCTCTGTCCAATCATTTGCTCATCACTAACCTAACTGAGCAGAGACCTCAGTGGACACAGGAAACAAAGAAAATTGACTTATATAATTACTTCAAAAGGTCACAAGACAAGCAGCAAAAACAACCACAAACAAAATAACAAGCATTGAGGGGAGGGGGCAATGGAATCCAATCTCCACAGGTGACATTTAAAATGTGCAGCTGTCAACAAAAAATTATGAGACAGGCAAAGAATAAGGAAATTATGTCCCATACGAAGAAAAATCAAATCTATAGGAACTGTCCTTGAAGACATGCAGACATTGGACTTACCAGACAAAGACTTTAAATCAGCAATTATGAGTATGTTAAAAAACAAAACAAAACAACAACTAAAGGAAACCACAGCTTAACAACTACATGAGAGTATGAGAATGAAGCCTTATCAAACAGAGATAAATAAAGGTAGAATTTCTTAAAAAAGAACAAAATAGATTGGGAGTTGAAAATCAATTGAGATTACTCAGTATGAAGAAAAGAAAGAATAAACTTGCCAAAAGTTTACAAAGCATCAAAGACCCGTGGGACACCATCAAGCATAGCAACATAGACATAGTAATGAGTCCCAAAAAGAGTGGAGAGGAAGGAGGTACAAAGCATATTCCAAAAAATAATTACCAAAACCTTCCCAATTTTGATGAAACACATTAGTCTATATAGATGAGAATCTCAAGAAACTGCAAGATAAACTTGTAGAAATCCACACACAAAGTATTATAATCAGTCAAAAGAAAAAGAATCTTCAAAGCATCAATAATAAAGTGACTCATAACATAAAAGAGATTCCCATTAAGATTAACAGCTAATTTTTTGTCAGATTTCATAGAGGCCAGAAAACAGTGGGTGACATATTCCAAGTTCTGGAAGAAAAAGATTGTCAACCAAAAATGCTATATCCTGCAAAACTATCTTTCAAAAAACAAAGAAGAAATTGACATTCCCAGATTTATGAAAAACAAATAATGTATCAAAAGTAGAGCTGCCTTACCAGAAATAAAAAGGAGTCCTTTAGATTGAAATGAAAGGACATTGGGCAGTAACTCAAATTCACACAGAGAAATAAAAAAACACTGGAAAAATTACCAACATAAGTATATATAAAAACAGTACAAATTTTTGTTGTTGTTGTTTATAGCACTTTCCTTCTCTTAGCTGTTTTAAAATACAATTGCATAAAGCAAAATTTATAAAACTATGTTGATGGCTTATATTGTATAAAGATGTAATTTGTATAACTATAATATTACAAAGCAGGGGAAAAGGGAATAGAGTTAGACAGAAACACATTTTTCTAGCAAACAGAATCCAACAACACATTAACAGGATCATACACCATGATCAAGTGGGATTTATTCCAGGGATGCAAGGATTCTTCAGTATATGCAAATCAATCAATGTGATACACCATATTAACAAATTGAAGAATAAAAACCATATGATCATCTCAATAGATGCAGAAAAAGCTTCTGACAAAATTCAACACCCATTTATGAAAAAAACTCTCCAGAAAGTGGGTATAGAGGGAACCTACCTCAACATAATACAGGCCATATATGACAAACCCACAGCAAACATCATTCTCAATGGTGAAAAACTGAAAGCATTTCCTCCAAGATCAGGAACAAGACAAGGATATCCACTCTCACCACTATTATTCAACATAGTTTTGGAAGTCCTAGCCACAGCAATCAGAGAAGACAAAGAAATAAAAGGAATACAAATTGGAAAAGAAGAAGTAAAACTGTCACTGTTTGCAGATGACTTGATACTATACATAGAGAATCCTAAAGATGCCACCAGAAAACTACTAGAGCTAATCAATGAATTTGGTAAAGTTGCAGGATACAAAATTAATGCACAGAAATCTCTTGCATTCCTATACACTAATGATGAAAAATCTGAAAAAGAAATTAAGGAAACACTCCCATTTACCACTGCAACAAAAAAGAATAAAATACCTAGGAATAAACCTATCTAGGGAGACAAAAGACCTGTATGCAGAAAACTATAAGACACTGATGAAAGGAATTAAAGATGATACAAAAGATGGAGAGATATACCATGTCCTTGGATTGGAAGAATCAATATTATGAAAATGACTATATTACCCAAAGCAATCTACAGATTCAATGCAATCCCTATCAAATTACCGATGGCATTTTTACAGAACTAGAACAAAAAATCTTAAAATTTGTATGGAGACACAAAGCACCCCAAATGGCCAAAGTGTTCTCGAGGGAAAAAAACGGAGCTGGAGGAATCAGAGTCCCTGACTTCAGACTATACTACAAAGCTACAGTAATCAAGACAATATGGTACTGGCACAAAAACAGAAATATAGATCAATGGAACAGGATAGAAAGCCCAGAGATAAACCCACGCACCTATGGTCAACTAATCTATGACAAGGGAGGCAAGGATATACAATGGAGAAAAGACAGTCTCTTCAGTAAGTGGTGCTGGGAAAACTGGACAGCTACATGTAAAAGAATTAAATTAGAACACCCCCTAACACCATACACAAAAATAAACTCAAAATGGATCAAAGACCTAAACGTAAGGTCAGATACTATAAAACTCTTAGAGGAAAACATAGGCAGAACACTCTATGACATAAATCACTGCAAGATCCTTTTTGACCCACCTCCTAGAGTAATGGAAATAAAAACAAAAATAAACAAATGGGACCTAATGAAACTTAAAAGCTTTTGCACAGCAAAGGAAACTACAAACAAGACGAAAAGACAACCCTCAGAATGGGAGAAAATATTTGCAAATGAAACAACTGACAATGGATTAATCTCCAAAATATACAAGCAGCTCATGCAGCTCAATATCAAAAAAACAAACAAGCTGATCCAAAAATGGGCAGAAGACTTAAATAGATATTTCTCCAAAGAAGATATACAGATTGCCAACAAACACATGAAAGGATGCTCAACATCACTAATCATTAGAGAAATGCAAATCAAAACTACAATGAGGTATCACCTCACACTGGTCAGAATGGCCATCCTCAAAAAATCTACAAACAATAAATGCTGGAGAAGGTGTGGAGAAAAGGGAACACTCTTGCACTGTTGGTGGGAATGTAAATTGATACAGCCACAATGGAGAACAGTATGGAGGTTCCTTAAAAAACTGAAAATAGAATTACCATATGACCCAGCAATCCCACTGCTGGGCATATACCCAGAGAAAACCATAATTCAAAAAGATACATGCACCCCAATGTTCATTGCAGCACTATTTATAATAACCAGGACATGGATGCAACCTAGATGCCCATTGACAGATGAATGGATAAAGAAGATGTGGTGCATATATACAATGGAATATTACTCAGCCATTAAAAGGAATGAAATTGGGTCATTTGTAGAGACGTGGATGGATCTAGAGACTGTCACAGAGTAAAGTAAATCAGAAAGAGAAAAACAAATATCATATATTAACACATATATGTGGAATGTAGAAAAATGGTACAGATGAACCAGTTTGCAGGGCAGAAATAGAGACACAGATATAGAGAACAAACATATGGACACCAAGGGGGGAAAGTGGCGGGAGGGTGGGGTGGTGGTGGGATGAATTGGGAGATTGGGGTTGACATGTATACACTAATATGTATAAAATAGGTAACTAATAAGAACCTGCTGTATAAAGAAATAAAATTAGAAAAAAAAAAGAAATTTTTGTGTAGTGCTGATATTAAGTTGATATTAATCTGAAAAATGTTATAAATTAAGATAATTATAATCCCCAGGGTAATCACTAAAAGAAAAACTCTGTAAAATATAGTAAAAGAAACAAAATCATTAAAATTGTTCACTAGTAAATATCTATTTAGCACAAAAGAAGATAGCACAAAATAAGAGAGTAAGAGAGTAACAAAAAAGGAATGACATATAAAAAACAAATAGCAAAATATCTACTAAGTTGAGACAACTCAAATAGCTAGTAACAGCTGACTAGATAAACAAAATGTATTCAATAGTAGGTTCATACAGCAAGCTGTTATTTCAAAAAAGGAATGCAGTACTGATACATGTTAAAACATGGGTGAACTTTGAAAAAATGATAAATGAAAGAAGCTAGTCACAAAAGGCCTCATGATGTATGATTTCATTTATATGAAATGTCCAGTGGTTACCAGGGGCTAGGAAAGGAAGAGATAAGGAGTGACTGCCATTGGTTATGGTGTTTCTTTTAGGGGTGATGACAATTCCTGAAATTAGATATTGGTGATGGATGGAAAACTCTGTGAATGAACTAAGAAACATTGAATTGTACACTTTAAAGGAATAAATTCTATATGTAAATTATATCACAGTATAGTGATATGAATGAAAATATAGATTTCTGATCCATTAGCATAAATGCTAATTTTAAGAGTAAGAATATACAGAGCTCTTTAGACAGAAGAAAGAGCAACGCAAATAGAAATAACTATCACACCAAAGATAGTAACCACAGTATTCAATAAAGGATTGCCAGCTAGAACTAAATAATTTATACTCTTTTCTTGGCGCTTTTCACAAGAGTCTGCTTATATCTTTTCAAGTTATAAATTTTATTCTCCATTTTATTACAATTTTAAATCTTAACCACTATATTGCACTCTCCAAAGGCAAGGATTAGATCAAATTTATGTTTCCATCTCCAGTGATACTATGTTCAATGTCTTGTGTATAGTACTTTCTCAATCCACATTTGTTGATGAATAAATGAATACTTGAATATTGTGGTATAAAAGTGCTATGAATTCTTTCCTGCTCTCTAACTCAATGTTAGAGACTTCTAAAATTTTCATCAGTCTCTAAATAGCTTATGCTAATCAGACATAGGGAAAGCTGAAATAACTTCGAAATTATTCAAAATGATATCAGGAGTTCTGTGAATCAGACCCATGAGCTCAAACTTACAGGGACTTGAATCACCAAGTCAAATGGATATTAACCCAGACATTCTTCTAGGCCTGAATATAATTCTGAATTAATATGGTCATGACCCATAGATTTATATCAAACTAGTTTCATGTCAAATTAGACCCATGTGGAAATATTCAGATGGGTTTGAGAGCAAAATATTTGATCTTCCTCTTGTTTTCACAGTTTCCAGAACCTCCTGGAACTAAAACTCTTTAGATAACCCTATTAATTATTTCTAATGTTTATTTTTTATTAAAATTATTCAGATTTCTAAGTAAGTGAGTTTGATGTACGCTTAGATGCTCCATTTTTAACAAAAATATGCCAAACTCATGCTTTTTAATTTGTAATTTGGATTTTTCTGGTCTCTGCATTTCTCATTCATATTTGTAAGTAGAAATTTCTTTTGATATTGAGTCCTCTAACAGAACTCAATAGTTGGATCTATATTTTCATTTAAAAATTCTTGTATAAACTTGCTTAAAAAATAATTCAATCGAACTCTTCCATTATTTAATATTGGAAATACATTACAGTTTTATATATTTACAGTTTTAAAATCTTATTTACTTTTTTATCAGCTTATTATTCACATTTCATTTGTCTTATTCCACACAGAGTAAACTGTGAAGGCAGTAAAATCAAGTTTTAGCAAACAGATGAATATACTATAGATTCTCTGAACCACAATATAACAGAATAACAGCTTAATATTAAGATCTGATTTGTTAAACAGGTGTGAATTTCTCTCTCCATCCTATAGGACTGTTTTTAACATTGAAATGTAAGCGATTTCTTCTCATATTTAAAGATGAACTACACTGGGTCTTGGATAAATCTTGCTCTGGATATATGTGTATTCAAATATGCTGACTACATAACCATGTTTGTTTCTTGGCAGGGGGACATCCAGCAGTTCTTGATCATAGGTGACCCCAAAGCAGCGTATGACTACTGTGAGCATTACAGTCCAGACTGTGATTCCTTAGCACCCAAGGCTGCTCAGGCTCAGGAACCCCAGATCGATGAGGTGAGGACCGTAAGATCAAGGGCAGGTTTTCTCATTCCAATGGTAAGGACATAGGTTTGCAGTTTTGAGGCTCACCTCCATTTATTCACTTTTAATTAAACTTTACCTTGTATTTATAGTGTTTTAATATTTCTAAGAATATGTGATTTGAAGAAGATTTTTGGTGTTTGTTTCCGTCTTAAGTATTTTGTTACATAATTTCTTAAAAATACAGATACTTCACATATACTGTGTAGAAGAGCATATTTTATTTGGGGGGAGATGAGAAAAAAGATAATTTCCCAAAGATATATTTTGTCCTTAGCATTTCAGTAATTAAAACAGCCTCAAGACAAGGGTGACTATTTTCTGGTGTACTTGCCATATCCCCAGGCCTTTGGCAATTCATACAGATGAGAAAGGGACTTTAGTGCTATCTTAAAGTTGTCAGGCTGTGTTGAATATTTAGAGGGATTTTTTTTTTCCATTTCTGTAAGACTATGCTACATTGATATGTAAGTTTTCTTTTTCTTGCATAAGATTTGATACAGAGAGCAATGAAATGAAAAGCATTATGAACTGATTGCTGTAACTAAATATTCATATTCTTTGATTAATATTATGTCACTTTATTTGAAACTCGGGTGTGAAACCATTCTTCCAGGCTATTTTTGCAAGAAAATTCACCATAATGAAATTTGACTCTATTCTCTCTCAGACCAAAAATAAGTACATTTAAGTTAGCCATAGCAATTTTGTCAGACTTGAATATCCCAAAAAACAAAAAAATATAGTACAGTGTATGCTTTATGCAGATTTTTAGGTAAAATTCTTTAATGTGAATTTTCTGGAAATTAAAAAGCAAATACTGGAAGGAATTGAGTCTTTAGTTGGCAGCAAAACTATATTTTTATTTTTTTCTCAAGGTGAAGAGTTCTAAATTTTAGAGGGAGAGGGTGGAAGTTTAAAAGCATCAAGACTGTCCTTATGTTTGAAAATAACTCAAATAGCTTTCTTCTTGACTATTAAAATACTATTAGATACCATCTTTTGAGTTCTACTGTTTAGAATAGGTTAGGATCTTAATCTCTTAATTTTAATTTACTGTTATTTCTGCATGCGAATTCAATTTGGATTTTACCATTTAAGTGCTTGAAATATATTTTTTGACATTACTTTCCTTTTTAAGGTATGATAGTGAATTCTGTTGCACTGATCTTTTCCATGACTTAATATTAATGTTTTTTTAAAACAGGATAAAGTCTTAAGAAGCTAACAGGAAAGCAAATATGAGAGAAAAAAGAGAAATTACCTGGATATTTGTGTTTGCTTCTTTCACAGTTCTCAAGTGCTTCATTCTTTTTATTACCTCATGATTTATTAAAACAGTCTGTGAATTCCCTCATGATTTATTAAAACAGTCTGTGAATTCCAAGAGGATAGGTAAAATATCCATCAAGTTTTAGTGGTTTTATATCTTAGAGATTATGTGATGATTCAATATTAAAATTTATAATATTTAGTATGTGTGCTCAAGATGGATGAGATTTATTTTGCTCTTGTTTTAAGAAAGATAAGTCTTGTTCATTTTAGTAACAGATATAGCTCTGATTTTTGGAAGAATGAAAGTATGCATTCTTATTATATCACCTTGAGGTGTTTTATTCCCATGTTTTAATGCTATTGCATCAGGTAAGCAGAGTTAT
Organism: Eubalaena glacialis; assembly: GCF_028564815.1. Classification (NCBI taxonomy): domain Eukaryota; kingdom Metazoa; phylum Chordata; class Mammalia; order Artiodactyla; family Balaenidae; genus Eubalaena; species Eubalaena glacialis. The sequence goes on from NC_083718.1 coordinate 104,031,898, forward strand.
TTTAAAGCAAAATAATATTTTTAACCATTTTTATCTTAAATTCATTTAAAAGTAGACTTTCCCTTTTTGACCTTAGTTGTTGATTCATAAATTTAACATTCTGTTGACAAATCAAACTTGTTTTTACTAGAAGCAACTGATGAGGAAAAGAGCATCCTGCTATAATAAAAGCTGCATGATAATCTGGTTGGGTGATGCAATAATAGCATTTCTTACAGTTTCTATGTTGAATATGTCACAATGAAAAGATTTTTTGAAGAATCAGCTCTCACTTTTTCCCCCAGTACTAAATTACATTGATACTTCAATAATAAGATAACTATTATATACTAGTATGAAAAACACCTGGTTAACAGAATTAGTAAGCCATCCTTCTATTACTTTTGAACTATAGCCATTAATACATCATTATATTACAAATATGCATTTTAATATTTGTACTACAGATGTTTTACCTATACAAAATAGGAATGCAATGTTACCAGTGAATAAAGAACATAAAGTACAAAATAGGGCATCAAACATACATGTTGTACTTTATATTGCTTAATTTACAATTAATAAATTTGTAAAATTGCATATTTATTATTCTGATTTGGATTAATAAATATGTCAATTTATTTTATAAATTAACTCAAATGTGTTTTCTTCAACTTGTGATTTTGTATAGTTCATATTCTCTAAATAACATATTTTAATTCATTGTTAAGATTACATTTTTTATGTGTTTGGCACAGTATCGCATCATCATCATAGAGTGAAATGTAAAATGAAGATAGATTTAAACATGGTGATAATATCAAACTGTTATTCTATGTTAACCTCCACAATACCATTTATATAGCAAAGTAACTAATATTAAAATTATGATGGTCTTGTATTAAACCATCGTGTTAAATTATCCTTTTATCTTAATAAGAAATTAGATGTTAAATCTACATATGGTTCTTTCTTAATGTGCTACACAGACTACAATGCCCTTTATACAGTAGGCAATTGATGTTCTTCTTTTTAAATATATATATAAAGGATGGAAAAGGAAGAAGAAGCAAGGGAAAAACAATATTTTATAAAGAAATTTCTTACCTTAATATTTTTTGCACTCAATATTTATCATATATTCTAGTTCTCAAAGACGTTCAGATATTTACTTATGCCATTATTTTTCTAACAAACTGAATAAGAACAGACTTGACATTTCAGGAAGAAGACCCCTTCTCCTCACATACTATAACTTATGCTAGGCAACTCACAGATCATAGGTGAAATCTTTCCATCACTGCACGTCTTTTTGCATATATTCATCTGATTGATTACAAGTAGTTCTCTCTTCTTTACCTGTCTTTGAGACACCCCCAAATTCCATAGTAAGAAGGGAGAATCATCTCCAAAAATAGGTTGTAAAGCTTCATGTAGACCAGCAAAGTCCTAAGTATATCAATACACACCAGAAGGGGCATGTTGTTTAGATAAAGAAATAAGGAGAAGAGAAGCAGTGATTCTTTTCACTGACTCCTGAATGGCTCTAAGAAAAAGATGTGCTTTAGTGCCTAAGCAGGTAAGCATGTTACTGCCTTCATTATTCTATGACCACAGCTAGTCTGGTTGATCTCCATGTGGAAAAAGTTTAAATAGAGGAGAGAATTATGGAGGTTGGAAAAGGTTTCCTCCTATAAGGAAAAAAAAAAACATGATATAAAGATATAAAGGTAATTGGCTGCTTTGAATACCAGGCTTCATTTAAGATGCATTTAAATTGTCCATTTTTACAGTCCTTCATGCCTTTATATATTGCCTTATGTTTTTACAATTCATTATAGATGCATATGATTCTGAAAAGTCTGCTTAATTTTAAAACTCTAAAGCATAAATTAGCCTGGCTAATCTTTTTTCATGTTTTAACTTCAAGCTGCCAGCTAGTAATTATATAAATCCACTGTTTCTTATTCCAACATGTGTGACTATAACTACGGAAAAAATTATTCATTAGACAATATTCAGTTTCCATTAATTCTTTTCATATGTATCTAAATTCAGTATTTAATTGTTTTATTTATTTAATGGTGCTATTGATTAATACTCACTTTACCTTTTCCTAGAAATAGTCGGCATTATATCTTGCTTGCAGAGTCATGAAGAAACACAAGTGTTCAAAAAGTTATATATGCATTCTTCTATTTTAACAAATTCTACTCAAATTCTAATTAGAATAAAGATTTGTTGAAGTCTTTCAAATGTATATTCAATGATAAACTATTACTGGATAGATAAAATTATGAATCAATTTCAGTTAATTTAATCAAATTGAAGTTTTGACAATCATAAACACTGAAAGTATGTCTATATATTTCAATATGACCTTCAGCTGAACCATCTAGAAAAGTTTCCTCTAGTGAGGGTATTTCATTAAGGGCCAGATATACCATATTGCCAGGGGGTCAGTTTTGAACATGTCTCATTATATGTCTTTGTGAAATTTGCACTCATTTGCATTGCTACATCTAATAGAGCTTTAAAATTAGAAGGCACAGTGATCACAGTTCTCTAAAAGACATGTGGTGAAGAGTTATTTTTCTGGCACATTAAAAGGGATTTTTTGGCAATTTAAAAATACCAAGAGAGGTCCAGTGGGATATAATTAAAATGTTACCAAATGTAATACTTAGGGAATTTCAAATAGGTTGTTTTTAGCACACACACATATATATATACACATACGCATATATATAGATATATATACACATACGTATATATGTATATATACACACATAAATATGTATTATGCATAATAAATATATGTATACATATATACATAAATGTATATTATACATAATAAATATATATGTATGTATATACATAAATATATATATACCTATACATAAATATATATTATAAATAATATATAAATATATATAAGAGTTTTAGCTTGTTGAGTTTGCTGCTTAATATCTTTTGTTATATATTGATCTTAATGGATTTACAGTTATTTTAATTAAAACCAATAATTAATATATGTTTCACAATACCTATGTTGGTGTTTAAAGATTAAAATTTGGTAGAGATGTTTGGCTCTGAAGGTGAGCAAGCATGTTATCTTCCTCGTCATTCAATATTAATGATTGTATTGCACATCCCTCTACTGAGAAACATACCTCTTTCTCCTAAATTTTTTTTTAATACAGAATAATCTAGTATTCCATTTTTCAGTTTGAGTTACATTTACATGGTTTAAGGTATCTAAGTGTTATGCTCTTTCTTCAATAGAAAAAATGCAGTATTTGTAAAACTGAAATGTATTAATTATAAACAGATCTATTTTGAATCTTTTAATGGTTCACAAGTATTCTGTGCTCATTTTGATCTTAAGTAAGTCTATAGCAAATTAGTTATTTCTGAATGAACTTTAGATTGTATTTTTACATCAGTTCCAGTATTCCAAATAAAATATAGACTCATTTCATGTTCCTCTGTTCCCTTTCGTTCCTCTCCCCTTTCCATCTCATAATAGATATGAAAATTCTTTCATACTTGGGAAGACTATTCTCCATACTTTTATTTTTAAACATGTAGTTTAATGGAAAAAAAAAGTACCCATTGAAATTGCTGTAAGATAAGGGAGGCTTATGTAGCAATTTTTACAAATCAAAATTAACGTGACTATTTAACAACTATGTCCAAGTATGTAATTGCTATGTTTAAATTAATATTCAACAATTAAAAGTTTGAATTAATATTCTAAACTTTTAATTTCCTCACAATCCTAACCACTATTCTGCTCTTAGAAAACCTGTTTTGTCACTATGTTATTATACTCTGTATAAGACAGTATTACTTCTTGTAACACGAAGTAATATTTAAATAACAGTATTTCCTTGTCTCTTAACTCTTACTGGTAAAAGTTAAGAACATGATTACCACTTTGTTCATAGTATTACCTGCAACTAACAAAATTGCCTGATATTTTCTCCTTTGCGATGTAGTATGCACCTGAGGATATAATGGAATATGACTATGAGTATGGGGAAGCAGAATATAAAGAGGCTGAAAGTGTAACAGAGATTCCCACTGTAACTGAGGAGACAATAGCGCAAACCGAGGTAAAAGCAAAGTAGCACCTTTGTGTGTGGTGTCCTGCTATTTGTCATCCTGTGGTTCCTTATGTCCACTTTTCCTCAGACTTATCATAAACCTTTTATTCATCTGATTTCTATGACCTGATAACTGTGATTTTTATTTGACAGTAGCTGTCCTGAAGGAATGATGCCCGGTTTGCTTTGCTTATCCTTCCTTTCATCCATGCTCTTTATTTCCCTTTTCATTTTATTTATGTTTTCCATTCCATCTTTCACCACATTTTACAGAAAAAGAAATTCAATTTCAAAATGAAGACGAAGACAGTGGCCACTAACTCAAAGGAAAAGTCCAAAAAGTTTACACCCCCTAAATCTGAAAAATTTGCAACCAAGAAGAAGAAAAGTTATCAAGCGGCAGCAAAAGCCAAGCTAGGGGTAAAGGTAGCAAAGAAAAAGCAATCAAGATCTCTCCTAGATAAGCTGGAAGATCTCTGATGATGAGTCATTGTCCTAACCCAACTAGATAAATACTCATTTGGCTAATACGATACCCCAGTTAAATCATGATTTCCAAAGATTTTGGATTACCTTACATTTTTACTAATTGCTTTTCTTTTGAATTTACTATTAGGCAAATATTGTTGATGATTTTCAAGAATACAACTATGGAACAGAAAGTTACCAGACAGAAGCTCCTAGGCGTGTATCTGGACCAAATGAGGTAATGCTCATAGACAGCATTAAATTTTTAAAATGTGTAATATTTCTTGATATATTTCACTCTGGAAGAATCTATAACCTCTGAAAAGTTTGACATTTTTACTCTTTTACTGAGGTAAGAGAAACAATAGAATTGGCTCACTATTACTAAAAACAGTTCATTTAAAATTAATGTCAATTCAGGTTTTGCATGACTCTTTGCTTCATGCAATTGCTAAATTGATCAAACTGAATTGGCTGCTATCATTTTCTTGATTCCTCCTGGGATTGAGCAAGCTTCTCAAAATGTTGTGATTAAGGGTATTCACAACATGACCCTTCTGTGAGGAGGAGAATCCTCTAAAGTAACAACTGTATCATCAAATGATACAGTTAGAATTTACTCCATCTGACCAATAATCATGCATTTTTATGACACAAATATTTTGAGAAAATATAGTCTTAGTTGGTTTTAATGGCTATTTACATTTTCAAACTTAATTATGGTTAAAATATTATATCTTAACCTTTTCCAGTCCTTTCTATGAAAATGTTTAAGTACATACAGGTACAAATAGAACAATCTTTCTGAATTTCATACTATGCATATATTCTGATTATGAAAAAATAAGTATACAATTCAATTTAACTGTTAAATTCCTGTCACACCTGGTATGAGGAATACCTGAATCATTTTAGTTATTAAAAATTTATATAACATGTGTCCCAGTGAGGCAAATTAACTCAGTGAGACTTTACATGCAAACACATAATTTAGAATAATAACATTTTAGGGTAAGAACCGATTTCAAGTTTCATCTTGAAAGTCCAAAATAATCATTTTCCAAAAATGGTTATCTTGATTCAAGATGTTTATTTATATACCCAAATTCATTCATCTTTTGCTCAGATCTATGAACATAGTAATATTCTGATCCCAGATGATATGCACCCCCTAATGATAGTATATACTCATTGTTTAAGAATATAAAAATATTATGGTTATTGGACATTTTATTTTAGTTAACAATCACTAAATTAATCATTTAGCCACATTTTTCATTCACATGACTTTATGTAACACTACTTATTATTCAATATTGTTCTATCATCTAGATTCACTATGCTATAGCAAACAAGTTATTTATGAAATTCAAAAGTAACAAGATAAATTATTTAATTTGAACCTTGTCAAAATCATATGGCCCCAAATTACCTAATAAATATCATTCAGATTTATGCTATTAATGAGGAATTATTTATGAAAAAAGGAAATTATACTAGCTTTATTTTTCTATATCTCTGAGATAGTATTTTTGATGTAATTTTTACTTTTAAGTGAATAGTCTCATACTCTTTATGAGACTATACAGTGATATATTCTATTGTATTAAATTCTGAGGACTATAATTTATATTTTATTTGCTGTAAAGAACTCTTTGGTGATATAATACTTCCCTACATTCTAGATACTCTGCATAAATATTGCAATGATAAATCTCAATATTGGCATTAATATTTTATTTTTTGGATTGAGAGTCAAACTTACATGGCTTTTCTGATAGCAATTATATTTCATTATGAGGTTCTGTGAGATTTGAAAATTAAGCAAAGCTTTAACTATATATTTTCTATATATACATATATATATTATTCAAGTCAAACTATAAAGTAAATATCAAATTGCATAACAAGTTTTTTCCAATGGAACAAGCAAATACACATGTTGAATCTATGTGAATATTTGCAGTTTATTGGCAAAAGTTCTTTGAAAGCAATATTTCCTTGTACATACCAATGTACAAAAATATTTCTTTCAATAATGCTGAAAGGCTGTCTTTCCCAGCTTTCAGACTTGCTTGAGTAGTATTCAGACCACTTCCTGTCACATTCCATCAAACTGTAATTGCAAATGCTTACCTTGCTTTACTAACAGTAAACTTCATGTTCTCCAATTCCTTGCGACTTAAATTAATAGCCAAATCCGGTTGAAGAAGTATTTACTGAAGAATATCTAACTGGAGAGGATTATGATTCCCAGAGGAAAAATTCTGAGGATATGCTATATGAAAACAAAGAAATAGACGGCAGGGACTCTGATCTTCTGGTAGATGGAGATTTAGGCGAATATGATTTTTATGAATATAAGGAATATGAAGATAAACCAACAAGCCCCACTAATGAAGAATTTGGTCCAGGTGTTCCAGCAGAAACAGATATCAAAGAAACAAGTGTAAGTCAGTATTCTGCTCTGTGTCCATGTATGTCTTATTTCTGGAGTATTTTTGTGTTCATCTTGATGTCTTTTCAGGTTTAAAATGTAGGTTATGTTCTTATATAAATTATGAATATTTATCACTACTAGGATACCTTGATAGATTTTTCCTCATGGGGATCTTCAGCAGTTGTATCTCAGGCCACACTACTGGAGTCTTCATTTGAAAGAATAATCTTTAATAGAGTTGTATCCAAGTTTTCTTGGCATTGTCATTCTGGGTACTAAGACTATTTTCTAATTTTTAGACTGTTTTATTTATTTTTCTTTTCTGGTGATGCTCAGGAATGCACCATATTAATTATCATTTTATCATTATAATTATTATTATTTAACCTTTTGAACCCCTTCACCCATTTCTTCCCTCCACCTCTATTTTACTGAATTTAATTTGATGACACTTTTTGCTTAGTGCCTTGGAATAATAATGAGGTCGACAGATATCTTTATCTTTTTATAATATGTCCTTAAGAAACAATTGTTCAATCTCATTCAAGATTTAGCATTAATGTTCATTGTGTTTCCCTTTGTGTATTTTCAGTATTTAAAAGTTTAATAGGTTTCTATGTTAAAAAACACATTTTAATAGATTGTTTTAAATGCACTTAGATGATTAAATGATCTTTTAAAAATACTTAAATGGCCTTATTTACTTAAAGACAGGCTGCTTGAATTTTTCACTCAACAGATAAATGGCCATGGTGCATACGGAGAAAAAGGACAGAAAGGAGAGCCAGCAGTAGTTGAACCTGTAAGTACTGGTATGAATACATTGTAATAGTACCATTGAAAATTCTAATGTCCAAATGTTTATAATGCCACAAGTAATGAGTTAGTAAGGCCAGTTCTGGCAAGTAGAATTTCAATAAACCAAAAAAATATAGAGATACAGAATTTTGGAATTTGAAATTAACCAACAATGTTTTAGTCCAATTCTCTCATTTTAAGACTAAGAAACCTAAGACTCAAAGGGTTCAGGTGTTTGGTGGTTGAGATATGACCAGACTTTACCTCTTCTATTTTCCAGTCCAGTGATTTTCTCCTTTAATTGCTATAACTTAACATTATTAGAAATATATTATTTGACATAGTACTTGTTTCATATTCAAATCACATCATGTAATAATATGAAAACGTTCTTTTTAAAATTTGTTTCCTTTTCTTCCATTGGAAAAAATCTTCAAATCACTTCAAAAGTGATTTGAAGATTTATATTAATGTTACTACCACTCAAGATATTGGTAAGAAGCAAATTCTTACTGGAAGTCAATTTTACTGTTGTTCTCCCTAATCAGCAATTTGGGAAAAGTATTGCATTAGAACTAAAGGAAGTATGTTTAACTATTTGCCTCATGCTAATGAAAATCATTTCAGGAACTGCAAGGACATAAAATTTTTATAAAAGTTGGAGGAGATAAAGATAAAAAAGATGCATCTCTAAGAACATTGTTGTCTGTTTATTACTCCAAAATCTGAGAAAGCACGTCATATGCTCACCAAAGTCTTTAAAAATATTTTTTCAGAATAAATTTGTCCTTGTTATGAAAATTTACAACCAACTTTTTAAATGACAAGACAGTTTTCAGCAGTAGAATCATAAACTTTCTAGAATTGGGTTCTTATCCTGAAATAGTATTCTATTCTCTTGTCTTTTTAAGAACTTATATTTATGTCCAGTTCTTTAACATGGACTTTTCTCCCCTTTCCCTGAGTTAAAGTGCTTAGATGCCACTTTCTTCCATCCTTTCATTCACACAGCAAATATTTATCAGGTTCTTGCTTTGTGCCCGGCATTATTCTGGGTGCTAGGGAAAACTTGGTTAAATGTCTTTGCCCTTTTGGGGAGCACTTAGCATATTCTCTTTGTAATATTACTTATCTGAATATTTATTTCCTTGCTAATTAGTTCACAGATTTTCTCAGGACAGGGATTATGTCTTCTATCATTTTTCATTTCCTCCCTTCCCCATGCAAAAATGCTTGTAATTGTTTTATATGTAGGAACAGATAATTTACCTTTTAAAACGCAATGATGTGGTGCTTTCTAAGAGCCAATTAGATAAGAGGTTAGGGGTTACTGCCCTAGTAATGACTCTTATCTTTTTTAACTGTAGGGCATGCTTATTGAAGGACCACCAGGGCCAGCAGGACCTGCGGTATGTAAATGTTCTAAGATTATTTTTGTCTTGATATTTTTAATAATCAGATATAAGATTTCTATTACACTGTTGAATTTATACATTTTAGACTAATTTGAGTATTGAACTGTAGAGGCAAATATTTGGTCAGAGGACCCGGTGGCCTTGAATCACTTTCTGATTTGGCTATCCAAATGATATTCTTTTGAGAGCTATGAAATTAAATTTTGTTTTAAATATTTTTGCTGCTTAAATATCTCTGACTTTTCTAACCTCATCTTCAACTTTGTGCCTGAGAGCTATAAAAGTAAAAGAAAGCCCTCTTTTTTTTTTTTTTTTTAAGAGGTATAGATATATCTCAAAAAATAGAGCTGAGAAATCTAAGTGGACTGTAGTTGCCTTATCTGTACTTCTGAATGGAGTGACTATCAGCTTCCATTGTCATTTCCTAATAAGGCTAATGTTACTCATCAGTGTGTCTTTATTGTCAGGTAGTTGTACTGATCTGACTTTGTAAGAAATCCTCTTTCTTTTGTGGAATTAATTAAATTCTTGTCATGTGAAATAAATATATTATACTGATGCCTTTAAATACTTTTACCCATAAAGAATATAAATGATTTCTACATTTCAACTTCACTGTCACATTTTTGCAGTCTAATTGAATGAGTATAACATTTCTTCAGTAAGAACTGGGAACCAACTTCCACCTCAGGGACTGTACATTGGCAGGATTTCCTTTCCTGTTCTTCCTTGGAATGTCTGTCTCTATCCTGAGAGCAGCCTCGTAGAGGAAGAGTTGAGCTAGCTACAAAGTGGTCCCTATATGTTCTCTTTTTATGGGAAGATAAATAGGGCAATTTTTGGGAGAAGAGTGTTTATTTATGAATACGAGTTCTTCTTTGATTTTGGTAGGATGAATTTGCCTGAATACTAATGAAATCAGGAATCTAACTCAGATCATGGTTTATTTCTCTGTAGGGTCTTATGGGTCCTCCAGGTCTACAAGGCCCCACTGGACCCCCTGGTGACCCCGGCGAGAGGGTAAGTGAAGGGACTCATAACAAAAGAATGCAACATAAATGAAAAGAATTAAAATATATTCTACAGGTTTAACATATTATTCTCACTTGGATAACATATGAATTCAGTGTTGTGCAAAATTTTGTTTAACTATTCTAACTATAAGTTTAAAAGTGAGGTGAAAGAATGTGCATTTATCTATGTTATAATTAGTAAGAAAATTTTTTATTTTTAATCAATTTCCATTTTGATATGAACCCAATACATTAGATTAAATTCTTCCTTTTGAGTTCAGACATATTTACCAGGAACTCCCATGACTATTTAGTTGAATACTGATAGAATGAATTAATAAGGCTGCATCCTAATTTGAAGATCACATCCTGGGTCACATGGTGAAATAGACCATTTGCGTTAAGTCTATTGAAACTCTTCTTGTAAAATCCATTTTTTTCTCCTTCCTTGAGTAGCCAATAAATTTGTGCATTATTTAAATTATATAAAACTACTGCAATGAAGTACAATCCTCTCTAGGTATACTTACTAAAAGGAGATTAACCAAGGAGTAGAGGACAAACACAAAGTAGATAATGTAGACTTATGGTATTCAAAGTTATTCTGTTTCTAATACATTTAATTATTTTGTTTATTGATTAATTTTGATGATTTTATTTACTTCCCTAGGGTCCCCCAGGACGTCCTGGTCTACCAGGGGCTGATGGTTTACCTGGTCCTCCTGGTACCATGTTAGTGTTACCGGTATGTTTTTTATAGTTATAAAGATGACCCAATGTTTTGTCAACCTACTGCTGAAAAATATTGCGGAACCATATTATAGATCAATCAAAAAACCATTGTATGAGGTAGAGATACTTGAAATGAAGCAGCCTTCAGAAATTGTGATAAATTTTGCTAAAACAAAATTCTGGTAAATATTTATTTCTGCAGTAGAACTAAGGCTGTATTATTTCATTATATTTTTTGACAACAAATCTTAGAGGATTTTCTTAATATTTTTAATCATGTGCTTTATCCAGAGTCATATGAGTAACATGCATTTCATGTATTAACATAAAGTTAATATGTTATTTACCACCATATAGACACTAGCTAATACTTTTTAAATACGATATATCTATAGTGTTATTATTCATTGTCCAAAAATTATTTGTTTTACCTTAAGATTGCTTTTTAAAGTTGCCGAAAAGAATTAATATTGTTAAAATGGCCATACGACCCAAAGCAATCTAGATTTAATGCAACCTCTATCAAATTAACCTTGACGTTTTTCACAGAACTAGAACAAAAGATCCTAAAATGTGTATGGAACCATAAAAGACCCAGAATTGCCAAAGCAATCCTTAGGGAAAAGAACAAAGCTGGAGGCATAACCCTCCCAGAATTCAGACAATATTACAAAGCCACGGTAATCAAAGCAGCATGGTATTGGCACAAAAACAGACATATGGATCAATGGAACAGAGTAGAGAGCCCAGAAATAAACCCACACACCTATGGTCAATTAATCTTTGACAAAGGAGGCAAGAATATACAATGGGGAAAAGACGATCTTTTTAGCAAGGGGTGTTGGGAAAGTTGGAGAGCCCCATGTAAATCAATGAAGTTAGAACACACCCTCACACCATACACAAAAATAAACTCAAAATGGCTTAAAGACTTAAATATAAGACATGACACCATAAAACTTCTAGAAGAGAACATAGGCAAAACATTCTTTGACATAAATCATAGCAATGTTTTCTTGGGTCAGTCTTCCAAGGTACTAGAAATAAAAGCAAAACTAAACAAATGGGACCTAATCAAGTTTATAAGCTTTTGCACAGCAAAGGAAACCATAAACAAAACAAAAAGACAACCAACAGACTGGGAGAAAATACTTGCAAAAGATGCGACCATCAAGGGCTTAATTTCCAAAATATACAAACATCTCATACAGCTCAGTAACAACAACAACAAAAAAAAACAATCAAAAAATGGGCAAAAGACCTAAATAAACATTTCTCCAAAGAAGACATACAGATGGTCAATAGGCACAAGAAGAGATACTAAACATTGCTAATTATTAGAGAAGTGTAAATCCAATCTACAATGAGGTATCAACTCACGCCAGTCAGAATGGCCATCATTAAAAAGACTACAAATAATAAATGCTGCAGAGGGTGTGGAGAAAAGGGAAACCTCCTACACTGTTAGTGGGAATGTAAATTGATGCAACTACTATGGAAAACAGTATGGAGGTTCCTCAAAAAACTAAAAATAAAGTTAACATATGATCCAGCAGTCCCACTTCTGGGCATGTATCCACAGAATACTCAAATTTGAAAAGATACATGCACCCAATGTTCATAGCAGCTCTATTTACAATAGCCAAAACATGGAAGCAACCTAAAGGTCCAGTGACAGATGAATGGATAAAGAAGATGTGGCATATATATATATATATATATATATGTATATGTGTATATATATATATATATATATATATATATATATATATATATATATATATATATATAGGGATACTATTCAGCCATTAAAAAGAATGAAATTATGTCATTTGCAGCAACATGGATGAAACTAGAGATTATCATACTGGGTGAAGTAAGTCAGACAGAGAAAGACAAATATCATATGATATCACTTATATGTGGAATATAAAATATGATACAAATGAACATATTTACAAAATAGAAACAGACTCACAGACTTAGAAAACAAATTTATGCTTACCAAAGGGGAAGGGAGGGGGGAGGGATAAATTAGGAGTTTGGGATTAGCAGATACAAACTACTAAATATAAAATAGATAAACAACAAGGTCCCTTTGTATAGCACAAAGAACTATATTCAATATCTTATAATAAACCATAATGGAAAAGAATATGAAAAAGAATATAATACACATATATTCAGTATATATATATATATAACTGAATCACTTTGCTGTACACCAGAAACTAACACAACTTTGTAAATCAACTATACTTCAATAAAAAAAATTTTTTAAATAAAGTTGCCCAAGTTCTTGTGGAAAAAATTGGTGTATTTGTTTAAATGTTATAAAGATTCAAGTAATAATAACATAGAGAGAAATTTATTCATGCTGCATTTTGAGTTAAAATTAAAAAGGAGCTTTAGCATTTTATAGAGGGATACAGAAAGGATCATCTTCCTAGTATAATTACTTAAGAAAAGGTAAACAAACTGAATCTATCTCAAGGAAGATTTCCTCTGTGTTCACAGAGATTCCAGAAGTTTTGCTCAACAAAATAGCAGTTGATCTATAACGCTACCGAACTTAGTGCATTTAGAATTTTTACAAATGAGTGAGTAGAACGGGTAATGTTTGTGCAGGTGAAGAAATGGATGATAGCTTATTCCAGAGTTTTCAAAAATTCTGGAATTTAAAATTGTAAAGGAGTCTGTAGTCTCTTCTACAAGTGGTAAAGCATGGTCTAGAAAACTTCTGTATGTTATCTTTTCTTAGTTTCGTTATGGTGGCGATGGTTCCAAAGGACCAATCATCTCTGCTCAGGAAGCTCAGGCCCAGGCCATTCTTCAGCAGGCTCGGGTAAGAAAGGATCAACATGTAGCTCCATAACCTGATTCTGTGCCAAATTATGCAAGAGAGAGAAAGTGTGTGTGTGTGTGTGTGTGTGTGTGTGTGTGTGTATCTGGAGGGTGCTACTATTATGAACAAAATACTTCTGAATAGTATGTTGAATTTAGATGGAGAAGATACTAAGATAATATCTATTTTTCCAATAGGAATATTTTCTTTAATTTAATATTTAATTTAAATGACTGACCCTTGCAGTATTGTCATACATAATTCTGGCAAAAACATGCAGACCATAATACACAAATTTTCTAATTTTTTTTCAAAGAGTACTGATGGATTTATATGTATCACCCTTTATCTTTCACATCCAGTTTTCCCTGCTAAGGCATATGTCAATGATTAATGAATAAAATAAGAGGATAAAGTTTAAAATAATTTTTCCACCCAATCTTATAGATTATTCAGGATATCCCAAATAATCCAGAAAATTAAATTTCTTAGCCATTCTTGTGGAGGAAAGAAACCTTCAAATATGTATTCTAAGCTCGAATCATTGTAATCTATATTTTAAACCAAATCCATTCAGTTCATATTTGTTTGTCAGCTAAAAGTTTTCCACTATCTGTATACTTATATAATATAAAATTGTTTGTTTTTTAAGTTAGCTCCAGTGCAGTTAAAATATAGTAAGGAAATCAAAAGAATGGATCAGGAAAGGGTTGAAAGTCATATAATACTTTTATTCATAGTATAGTCTTTTTTTCTTTTCAAGGAAAAAGGAAATAAAGGGCTTATAGTTGGCATGGATACAGGTACCTGCTTCCTAAGTGATATAAATCATTTCGGTGATAACTATTTATCACCATAAACTTATGAGTGCATAAATTATCTGAGAGTGTAAGTCTATCAATCTGAAAAGATGCCATTGTTTGGTTACATCATTTATAAAGACAATGAAAAACTTAAATATTTGTTTATTAGACCTTGGCATAATACAAATCTAAAAATATTTAAATTGATTTACTAATGATGCCTACAACTTATAAATTTTATTACTTTGAACAGATTTTAGGTAATTATTTGAGCTTAAATAGTTTATTAGGTGATTGAATTCCTAATTTTATTAGTTCTTTTAACCTACTTGGAAATAGGTAGCAAGCATTATAATTCCAATTTTTCAGATATTTAATCTCAAGGATTAAGAAGTGTATTGTCAAAAATCTCATGGTGAGTCAGTAGTGAAATTTTGGAGATATTACTGTTTTCATCTCATGCACTTTTCTAATATGATTTTACATTATTTCTATTACAATATTATTTTTTATATCTGTTTTGGTAATCTAAATATTCATCTTTTGGAATCACTAATATTAAAAAATAGCACACCATACTAATTTAACATCTGTCAAATATTTATCCTTTTACTCTACTTGTTCCAGCTTTCCAAGTGCTAATTTCACATTTCTAATATTCAGTGTCAATAGTGCATGTAATCAGTCTATCATGCCTATGATTCTACAAAATAAATGTATTTTTCTATAAAGCATTAAATTTGAGATTTGTTAAAATAACTATATTATCTAAGCACTTTCTGATCAATTTTGCTTTTTACTATCTGGCTTGAATTGTCAGTTTTTCCTAAAATACTGCTAGAAAATTTTTACTTAGAGCACTTCAAGTTGTTCACATCTAAAAGTATTGTCAATGAGAATTGCACCTACATATTTAAGAGAAGCCTACACAATATTCTGAATGCACTTTTGAGTAGGAAAATCATCAGATATTAAATTTCTTATTAGATGTTAAAATCTATTTTAACTTTTATCATTGAATAAATCATAATATATATGGTACAAGATTGTATATAAGTCACAACAGCTTAAAAAATGTCTGATACTTATTAGGTCAATTTGTCATTCTAAAAACTTGTGATTCTTTAGTAATCAGGCGCTCTTTCTACTATGTAGCTATTATACCTCTGTTGATGAGCTGCTACTTAAGGGTAACTTGTGCAAATGAATATTGTGGTTTAATATGCTCATCCAGGGAGGCATTCCTGAATTTGCTATATTTTATTTTCTAGATTGCTCTGAGAGGTCCACCTGGCCCAATGGGTCTAACTGGAAGACCGGGTCCTGTGGTAGGTTACCCAAAAAGATAATATATGTTTAAATTCCTGTATTAGTAGTTCCTTGTGCAACTTTGGTCAGGCAGTTTTCATATCTCTGGCTGGTGAAAGTAGGGTAAATATACCAACTTATACTTGGATTTTGTTTCCATTTAAGAAATCTCTCTGAATTCAGTCCTCAGTAAATTTTAATGAAAAGGTTACAATGGAAAATTCTCAAATCAAATAAATACAATGAAAAATATAATTGAATCACATATCCAATTATTAACTTTTCAAACTATAATTTATTTGCATAATAGTTTGAGTTATTGAAGTTCAAGTGTACAGTAAGTTCTTGAGATTTAATTTTATGTTAAACAGAATTTATTAAAAAAGAAAAAAATATTTGAGGCCAATGAAAATTTTTCCATAATCTTAGGAGAAAGCAGGAGACTTGGCTTAAACTTTAAGTTGCCTCTAGTATTCCATGAACTGCTTCAGATATTAGAGAAATCATTCTGTCTTTTAGAGACTCTTGGAAAATAAGTGTTTTATTTTTCTTACAAGCTTACTGACAAGCTATATTCTATATATTTTTAAAAATATTTTGAAACTTACCAAATGCTAAGCAGTGTAGCAATTCACACACACACAAAACAAAGATTCTTTTTAAACCATACTTTTTTCTTAAGAGAAAAGAACATTGTAGAATTCCAACCTGAGTTCACATTGATTTTAAAATTAATGGAATAATTTCTATTTTAAGTATTTTTTTTGATATAAAAAGCTGTAGTATACTTTCAATATGATCTTATATGCTCACAATGTTTTATTGAAATAATGGTATTTATAGAAATTATTACTCTGAACATTAAAAGTTTATCTTTGGTTTACTTAGTAGACACAGTAAAACTATTTTATTCAAATTTGAATCAATTAAATAGTTTTCTAATTATTTAATCTGTTTTACTGATCTTATTAGGAGGAAAAATAGTTTTCTTCAGGTAGTTTATTCAAGAGTTTGTTATCTACTTTTCCATAAATTTATGGTTCTCTTCAGTCTTGAAATTTTATAACATTTTATGTATCTTGAAGGGCTTTACACTCAATCATATGATCTCATGTGGAACATGTGTTCTGGCAATATGTTCCACAGAATTTAAATTATACACGTTTCTAAATGCATTATTATGTATTTACCATGTAGTTTTACTGTTCTGCCTCTCAAAATATAGTAGGGAAGATGAAAGATTCCATGTCATTTAATAAAGGAAGAAATAGAGTTAATATTTAATTACTTGTTAATAATAACACATTTACATGACTGAGGAAAATCAGCAGTATGCTAGTGTTTTACAAATTTGGGGGCAGAAGAATTACCCATATATTTTATCAAAAGTGAAAGTTCCTGGGGCCTTGAACTTGAGACTCTAATGATGCATATTCAGGGTCAGAACTGGCAAACTATATTTTCAATGAGTGCAGCAGGCTGATTCTTATGGTCAAGCGTGTTTGGGAAACACTGCCTTTTGCTTAAATTAAAAATATCAGCCTAGCATCTGTAAAATCCTATCATCCAAAGGAATTTTCCTGCTTATCATTCTGACAAACACAAGTCTAGCGGATCTGTAGAGGGTAAGGACAGCGATGAGCAGAGCCAATGAAAGCTTGTTACATTAAGCTGTCCCTGTTTTCACCAGTCCTTAAGGGTCAGACACTCACAGCATGTTGGCAAAGAGAAAACATTGACAGCCATGTTATTACATTACCATTCTCAATGTAATATCCAAGATTAATTGATTTTACTACTTAAGTCTTTGTTATAGAAAGTTTTAGCTTCCTAAAATATTAAAGTTGGTATTGAGAGAAAAAAATCACATTGTTTGTTTTCACCATTTTCTCTTCTATTATTCTTTGCTCCAAAACATCAAATTATAACAGACTTTCAAAAATCTTAATTCTAGAGTCTAAACGTATTTTATATATTAAGATTTTAAAAAAAAACAATACTTTAATACATAAATATGTTCATTCTTTCAGTGAAATATTCCTTTATTCAATTATTTGTTTCCAATTGATTTTACAGACTAAAAGCGATCTATATTTTAAAATACGCAGAAAACATAGAAAATGTTCTTTACCCTATTCTGTTACTGTCAATTACTACATGGCGATTTTTAGAATAAGTGTTTGGGCAAAGTAATTATAATCTGTTGAGTAGGTTGTGCTTATATACAGAAGATATAATACAGTAAAGTAATTAAAAATAAATTGGCTGTCCTTTAATTGCATTCAATTCTATGATTAATAATCTGATTTAATGTAGAACCCCAGTTTCTCTCTTGAAGAAATTTAGTTGCAAGAATTCTTAATTAGACACTTGAAAGTCATCATTCTTGTAATTTTCAGGATTGGAATATTCATGTTACTTGACTTGCCATATTTTTTGGCAGTCATATTAATAGTTATTTTACTTTGGAGCCACCAGGAGGCTCTAGATACCTAGCATTTTCAGGCTTAGCATAATTTTAACCTTTTTGCACTTTGATTCAATGCAGTATTTAATTGAATCTCTATTGATTTAAATAAATCAGAAACTTCTTAAACACACAAAGTATACTTCTTCAGCATGAAGTAACTATTATCACTATGTTCAATTTTAGTATTCTAAAGCTTTTTAGGAAGATGAATGGCCTAGTATTTATTTTTTAAAACTCACAACACTTTTATAAAGTGGTTTTATATTTTTTTCCAGTTACTATGCCAGGCTTTTGTTGCACTTTGTGAATTATGTAAATATTTGGAAGAGGCGTTTGTCATAAGGACTTATTCTCCTAAGGAAAAATAGACCAATCTAGGAAAAAATGCTTTGACATTATTTCAGGACAATTATAATGACAACAATAGCATCTGTTCTTGACATTTTATTGCTATAGAATTCAGTGTCTGAGAAGTTTCTGAGTATAACAGCATTAATATTTGCCAAGTTTCATAAATGAATTCAATGTGTACCCGATTCTGTAAAAATGTGTTTCCTCTACTACTCCACCACAGTGTAATGATAAATAACGCCTGTGTATCATCGTAAGTGCTCTGATGGCCCACACATTTAAGAACATTTCAATGTGATTTCATGAAATTTGCTTCTGTGTAGTTATCAGTAAAATATAGACTTTTAAATATAGTTCACACACTGGAATACAGTCAAAATCTGAGAAGAGATGTATTTCAATCAGAGGACTTGAAAATTTTGTTGTGTTAACTAATAAAATCATACTATTTTGAATAATGTTTAATTATTTCAAGTGAAAATGGTAGGGCAAAACTGGTTAGGGAATTACAAAATTAAATGATTATGTCTTCACCTTTTCTCTACAGGGGGGGCCTGGTTCCTCTGGGGCCAAAGGTGAGAGGGGTGATCCAGGTCCTCAGGTAAAAATTAACCTATTTCACTTATTTTATTTTTGACTTTATTTTATCTATTAGGGTAATTGAAGTGTCTGCCATCTGTTTTATGAGTAAAGAAATTACTTACATTACCTTTAAGCTCACATCACCTTCTTTAATTGAAACATCTCTAATGGTCAGTTGACTGCCAATAACTTTATTAATTTAAACAATATTAAAAGAAGATAATAAGCTAGAATGGGAAAGTCTTGATAGTAATAGGTCTTCAGAACATTAAATTGGCTTGAGATCGTACAGAACAGAGAAGCACTATTACAATTGTATTTATAGTGGCCCTGCCACAAGCCTAACATGTTTCCCGTGGAGAATAAAATCTAGTAAGTTCTCTCAGAAAGAATATTTAATATACCTAAAAGAAGCTAATATTAAGCCCTTTGTAGAGCTGAGGAAATTAAGAGAAATTGAGAACATCTGACCAGAAATTCTTAAAAAGATCTTACATTATATTTACATGGTGCCAAATTAAAAGTATTATTTTTCCTTGAATGATAATAAGTAGATAGAGACATTCACTATAAGCACATTATGAATTATACTTATTCTAGAAAACTGAAAAAGCAAAATGTGATGTATTTTTAAAATTCAATTTTAATGAAAATGCTTTCTGATATACTCAATACATATAAACTCAGATTGGGCTACAGGAGCTCTCAAGTGGCCATCCAACTAATTTTTTTCTTTTTTTAAAATTAGTTTTATTTTAACAATATTATAATGTAAACTTGAATGTGAACACCTATATGTATTCTTCGTCACCACCACCACAGTCATTAGGATAGAGAACAGTTCTGTAACCCCAAGCAATTTCTTGGTGCCACTTTACAGTCACAACTTCCTTGTACCCCTAATACCTGACAAGCACTGATCTGTTCTTCATCACTACAGTTTCATGTTTCCAAGACTACTACATAAATGAAATCATACATTATGTAACCTTTGAGATTGGCTTCTTTCACTCAGCATAATGCCTTTGGGATTTGTTGCAGTTGATGAGTGCATCAATAGTTTATTCCCTTTTGTTGCTGAATAATATTCCCCTGTTTGGATGCACCACAGTTTATTTTGAAATGAGAAAAAATCCCCCCAAAATTTAGAAAGATATTTGGGTGACACAGAATGTGGCAACCTTCTTTTTCGTGCTTGTTAAATGTTGCCATAAAGAGATGGAAAACATTTGTACCTTAACTGAGAATTGCATAAAAATATTGATATGTCTTTTGCAAAGTTTATGAACTTTTGGGTCAGACTCACCTCTTTACAAAATGGATGAATCTGAAAACATGCTGCAGTAGTTTTCATGGTCTTTGCAGTTTTCCTTAACTTCAATGAGATGCAATATCAAATGAAGGATCATTTTCATTAAAAATTAACAAGATTTGTCCTGTTATTATTACTCCTTGCCTTCCAGCTGGGGTATAGGATAGAGTTTTCTTGCTGCAATATTATTTTAAAAGCTATATTCTTTTAACCTCTAATTATTAGGCAACCTTAATTTCATATTTCTATAATCAACATTTCACAGCAATCATAAGAATTATTTGTAATTTCAAATATGTGTTACATTTTCTACCTCACTCATTATATGCATATTGTTTAAACTTAAAAAGGGGTATAGTTAATTAAATACAAAGGCCTATATACTATTTTTACTGGATCTATATTGGATCTATTATTAGCTGTGTATTTTATATTAAAAACACATATATTAATTCACAAATAAGACATTGTATATTGATATAACATTGTATTATACTGCTTCAAGAAAGATATTGAGAATCTTTAATCTGACATGGCATGGTGCCAGTCAATAATTTGAATTAAGGTTTGCCAAGTGATCCTCCAGGATTTTGTAGATGATTGAAAGAAATATGTACCAGGCACTGTGCTAAATTATAGGAGTATAACGGAGAAAAAGATATAGTCCAAAATCACAGTGGTTAACAATTTAATGGGAGATTCAACTATGAAAAAAAGACAGTTATAATCCAATGTGATACCTGCAATAAAAGAATAAATATCTAGAATAGGATCTCCAAAAAATGAAGAGAAAGGTGAAGGCAGAGAAGAGGAATAAAATGGAAGTGTTTTCAGTCAAGTGAAATGTAAAACTGCAAGGGTTTGAGAATATATTTAGTAATTGAGGATTTTTTTAAGCTTAAAATATCACTTTATATGCCTTTTGTTTAAATGTAATCGCATGTCTATATAAACTTAAGAAAATAGCATGACTCTTTTTTGGCAAGAAACCATTTAGGAAAATTGATTCTCTTGTCTTTTTGCTTTATCTAGACTTTTGCATAAGAAATAATTTTCTTGTGTTAAAATGATTAAGGTAAAGCTAAGAAGATATAAATTTCTACAGCCATTTCTCTTGATGTGATTAAGTTTATTGATCAGGAATTCTATAAAATTAATTAATTATGATGTTTTGTATAGGGCCCTCGTGGTGTCCAAGGTCCTCCTGGTCCAATAGGAAAATCTGGAAAAAGGGTATGGTTAGGTTTCATTGTACATTTTGAGGGCATCTGAAATCATCAGTTATTTTGTTTTCTTTTGTTCTGTGCTATTTGGAATCCCTTTTGCTTAGTCATGTTCTTGGTATTATCAGGGTCGTCCGGGTGCTGATGGAGGAAGAGGAATGCCAGGAGAACCCGGGGCCAAGGTCGGGAGCTCATCTCATACATTTGTATTTTCAGATCTCGTATCTCAGTTCACCCCTGAAATTTTTATATTTTAAAATAGAGTTTCTTGATATGAAAGGATATTTCACACTCAAATTACAGTACAGAAATAGGCTGGGAATGTGATGATGATGATGATGGTGGTGATGATGATCGATGATGATGTTGATGGTGATTTTACAGGGGGATCGAGGATTTGATGGACTTCCAGGTCTGCCAGGTGACAAGGGTCACAGGGTAAGATATACCATTCTGTACATTTTATACTTTTTTATGTTGGGATAATACAGGAATACTACAAAATATTGATACACTAAGATATAAGAAGAAAATTAATTTAAGTATTTGTGAACTCATGTAAATTAGTACATCTACTAGACATTTGAAGAAAGATAAGTAGAATTATATGTGCGATACACATATAAGTTCTTTAATTTCTTTTAGACATTAAAATACTCATTTTACACAAACATAAATTGAGGTGGAATCTTTATGTACATGTATATGGAAAATACATTTATAGAACAAGTGTGGAGATTTAATTTTTGCCTCTAATTTTTTGATAATTGCCTCAATTTCCTTCTTACATTTTGTCTGTGGAAATATACTCAAAAGAGGACATCTATAGGCAGTTTGTCATTAATATAACAATATACTGGGCACTGTATTTTATTATACTAATTAGATGGCTCCAGTAGATTGAGACACCACAGGCTACTTCTTTGTGATAATATTAGTTTGCAATCCAGTGCAAGAGCTTATAATTCACTAAGGCTAAACAAAATACAATGTTGAACGGCAATCCAGTCAATATTTTTAGTGGAAAATTAAGCAAAGATGTGGTCTTTCGAAAAAAGATCAGCTTTGGATCTTCACATTTTTCTTCTCCAAAAGTTAAGAAGGAAGTTGGGACAACCATTAGGAAATTGGAGAATATAAAAAAATAGAACAATAAAGAAAAGAAAGCACTATGAATGTCTAGCAAGATATTTAGTGTGTGCCTATCACATGTTGAGAAAAATATATAATTTTGTTTTTCAAAAAATCCAAAAACTTCTTTAGTCTTCTAGAACTGTGCTGTTTTAATAAGAATTATTTTAGAAGCAGAAAAAGTGTAAATTAAATAAAAATCAGCAAAGTGTATCCATGTTTAAGACAGTCTTCAGCAGAATACTTTTCTATTAGTTTGTAATAATTAAATGTCTGAAAATTATTTGGGAATTTCATTTAAACCTTTTTGTTTTCAAAATTGAGGGAACATTTTTCCTAGCATACTAATATATAACGCCAGTTAATGTAAAATTATGATTTATCTTTGAAAATTATGAATTATCTTATCTTTGAGGAGGGAAAATAGAGCGTAAGTTTTTTCTGCAAATGTTCCGTTATATTTGGTAGGATAGCTGTAGGATAGACAAACATTCTAGTTTATTTCATGTTCTACTTATACTTGGATTTATTTAATAGGGTGAACGAGGTCCCCAAGGTCCTCCTGGTCCTCCTGGCGAAGATGGAATGCGGGTATATTAAACTTCATTTCTTTTAAGAAATATTTAAAATTAAAACATAGAACAAAATCATGCTGAAATGTTACATTGTCTGATTGCATCACTCTCCCATTCATTTTGTCCATGACAGGGAGAAGATGGAGAAATAGGACCAAGGGGTCTTCCAGGTGAAGCTGTAAGCAACTTTCTTTTTTTTCTTTTTAAATAATACCCCGTTTTGAAGGAATAGTGATTGGTGTTAACATATATAAAGTCAATAATAAACTCAGATGACTATTGCCGTCTTGCCTAAGCTAACCAGGTAATTGTTATGTGAAAAAACACTTAAAAATGATACTCAGAGCTCTTCTTTTTTTAAAGAAAAAGTCTTAGAAAATCAAGAGAAAAAATTGTGGGATATAACATCTTGTCAGGCAAAAACCTTACCTAGTTTTTGTTGCTGTTTTTTTGTTTTGTTTCAGTTTTTATGTCATCAATAGCTCTAGAATCTATTTATGTGTTTAGGATAAACTAATCTTATTGTCAGAAGAAACACAAAAATGAGGTGCTTAGTATATACCAGATAGAACTATAAAATTTACTAGATTATATCCTTTTTTCCACTGATTTTTACAAATGAGGAAACTGAATTGGAAAGGTTTACCCAAAGCTAGTTAATCAAAGAACCAGACTAGAAGCAGGCCTCCTACTTTTAGTCCTAGTTTGCCACATTATAGAGCCTGTCAACTAAAAGGCATAGTAGCTCAAGTGAATATGACAGTAAATCATTGTATTCACTTTTCTAAAGAAGGAAAAGAAGGAGGAACAAATGGAAGAGGGGGAAGAAGAAGAAATTAATTGTCATAATAATTTTAAAAATCAAGCAAATCTTGCTAATATAGTTATCCAGCTGTTTGTTTCTTTCTCTCAGAAGAATATTCTTTCAAGAGGGAATTTACTTAAATGTAAAATAAATGAGAATCAGGACTCTTCTATTTGTGTAGTCTATCTTATTGAATAATAAGATTTAATAAGGTTCAGTGTTGCTATTCAAATTGGAAAAAAATGACACAAAAGTGACTTATTTAAAGCATTAAAATATTTCCTGTTTTTAAAATTTCCCAAGTGATTCATATATAAATTTATAAAATCAAAGATACGGCTGTATTAAAGACTTTCTTATCCATCTTGGCTTTTGGATCAATATAAACACTAGATATTTGTGTCACATAAAAATGGCATTTTAAACACCATTAAAAGAAGATGAACAAATATTTTAATCTAAACATTACATTAAAATTTATTTAAAGGAAGAGGCATGTTTTGAAGGCATTTCTTATGAGAATGTGTTTTTCTTTTCCTCCTAGGGTCCACGAGGTTTGCTAGGACCAAGGGGAACTCCAGGACCTACAGGACAGCCTGTATGTATTGTTGAAAACATTCAAGATTTCCTAGGGAAAGCTTGTTGCCAGACTTTTTAAAGCCGGGAGGCTGTGAAAGCTTTCAGTAGACAGCCAAGTGTTTACTGCTCTGTTATATTCTAAGACCTAATGATGCTGCCTATCAGTTTAACTGAGCATACCCCACTCCACTGGCTTCTTTCTTTTCTCTTCCTTTTAGTTTACCTATTTTATTGTTTCATGTCAAATTCTGAACACGCAGTGGAAAATGCTGTTAGGTTGTCTCCATGGGCATGGAGAGGAGAGTATAGACCTTGCTTTTTCCCTCATTTCCATTAAGTTCTAAAATGATTTTTTAGTCAACCTAGGCTACTGGGTGTCATGTTCTTAGGTTAGTCTTCTAAATTTTCCTTTGTAGCATCTGAACTTGTAAACACTCATGCATATTTTTTTCGTCATTGAAGGGTATCGCAGGTGTGGATGGCCCCCCAGGACCAAAAGGGAACATGGTATGTAGAAAATATCCATAAGATAACTTGTTTCTGTAATCTAAGTACTAACAAACCACTTTTGTTGCTAAATCTAAAATTAAGATTTCTTACAATGTGTTGCCAAGTGCTTTTGCCAGCATTAATATTTTGCAAGATTTTCCAGATTCTCTATAGGGAAACATGATTTGGGGACTTTTTTTTCAATTGAGAAGAAAAAACCTATTATGTGAAATAGTTTTATTTAAGACTCTTTATATTTTCCTATGGCAGGGTCCCCAAGGGGAGCCTGGACCTCCAGGTCAGCAAGGGAATCCAGGACCTCAAGTAAGTCTAAACTGTCACAGCTTTTTTGAGATAATGGGGTAAGATGGTATCTTTATACAAGAAAATTGACAGCCTGAGAATTTTCTATGTAGGGCTAAGAGTTTTTATTGTGAATATAGGAAGATCATTCTTTTTTTTTTTTTCTTGTTAAAAAAAATTTGAGCAAATTTGCAGAGGCCTCTTTCTTCCAAGAGAAAAATGAGTCATTCGGTGTTCATGGAATGCCAGGACACCTGCAGGAGGATTCTGAATAGGATCACATTACATATCCGTCGCCAGAAGAGTAGCTTATGTAAAACTCCTCATAGTGTTGCAAAACTTTCTGGGGAATGTGGGGGGATATATATATATAGATTCTCATAAATCATTTCATGTAAAATAGAGAGCTAATCATTTACTATTTTAAAAGTGTATTCTTGTGATGTGATTCTTGACATACGAAATGAATTCTTTTAAAATAGGGTCTTCCTGGTCCACAAGGTCCAATTGGTCCTCCCGGTGAAAAAGTAAGTTATTCGGTTGTTCTAGTAATGTCTGGTAAACAAGTTTGTGTTGTCAACTGTAGGGAGGTATAAGGCCTGCCTTCTGTTTTTGATAAGATATTTAAATGTCTCAGCATATAAAGAATTAATCTGGAGTTAAATTATGAAAGTACAGGGTGAGCAGCAGTCATTCATATGTCTCCGAACTGTAAATGATAAAATTTCACAGTTTCCATTTGGATAACTTCCAAATGTGACATTCTCAGCTATATTAATTTCAGAAACGTTACTGATATGAGTGAGTGTTTTCTCTTTATTTTGGTTCTCCTTTTATTTCTTATTATTTAAAAAATGTAATTAGGTTTGCTTGTGACAAAAGGCTTTTAGCAAGGTCTAATTAAGGGAAAATTGTGACGTTATTATTGCCACCATTTCTCATGTATAAATGGCAAATGATGTTCTTGTTAATAACTCAATGTCTGGATCAAAACAAGAATAAGTTTTTAATTAAAGAGATGTCTTTTGTCCCTATCTCCTCTGACAGATTCCCTAAGTAATATTTCCTGTCCCTTATAGTTACAGCACAGTGTTACCTAATTCTTTCTAATATAATTTTTTTCTTATTTTTGTTGATTTCTATGAATATGCAATTTTTTTAAAATTAACAACTTTCTTGGGGTTAATTTCATACCCTAAAAATTTACTCATTTGAAGTGTACAAGTCAATGATTTTTAGTAAATTTATAGAGTTGTGCCACAATCACATTTTTAGAATACTTATACCACCCCAGAAAGAAACCTTGTGTCAATTTGCACTCCCCATTCCACCCACAAACCTAGACAACCATTGATCTACTTTCTATCTTTATAGATTTACCTTATCTGAACATCTCATGTGAACAAGATATAGGAATGAAATTAATATTTTAATTTAATCATATGAATGAATATAATATGTGACATTTGTGTCTGGCTTCATTTGGCATAATGTTTTTGAGGTTTATCCATATTGCAGCATATATCAGCACTTTGC
This sequence comes from Eubalaena glacialis, assembly GCF_028564815.1. Lineage (NCBI taxonomy): Eukaryota > Metazoa > Chordata > Mammalia > Artiodactyla > Balaenidae > Eubalaena > Eubalaena glacialis. Next base: position 104,059,164 of record NC_083718.1, read on the forward strand.
TCCTTTTTGTTGCCAAATAGTATTCCATTGATTGAATATACCACATTTTGTTTACTTATTCAGCAGTTGAGGGACATATGAGTTATGTACACTTTTCAGCTATTATGAATAGTGCTGCTATGAATATTTGTAAAAAGGTATTTGTGTAGACATGTTTTCATTTATTTTTGGTAGGTACTTAGAAGTGGAATTGCTGGGTTATATGGTAAATTTATATTTAACATTTTAAGAAGCTTCCAATTGTTTTTCAAAGTGGTTATACCATATTTCTTTCCTATCAACAATTTATGAGGATTCTAGTTTCTCTAGATTCTCAATAATACTTATATTGCTTCTCTTTTTGATTATGGTCATTTTTGTTGGTGTGAAATAGTATCTTATTGTGGTTTTAACTGGCATTTCCCTAATCACTAGTGATGCTGAGCATATTTTTATGTGCTTATTGACCTTTTCTATATATTCTTTGGTAAAATATATATTCAAATCCTTTGGTAACATTCTTACCAAGTTACTTATTATTAATGTTAAGAATTAGCATATCAAACTTAAATGATCTTTAAAGTACTTTTTCTCTGTGCATATTTTCCATACGTTTACAGTATTAGAGTGCTATTAGAAAATGGTTTATTTATTTAAGATGTTAGGTACCAAAGGTGATTTAAAATCTTTGCTTTAGATCGGAGATTTTAATCTGGACCATTCTTAACATATTTCAGATTAGCTCATCATAACCATAAATTGCACTTGAGGCATGTGCCTATTGAATTTTCTACAATAATTTTATCATCTCTGAACTGGATTCCTAGGAAGAATTTGCTTTTAAGGAAAGCTGGTATATCTGAATTCCCTTTGTTGAGCCACAAGCAAAATATAGAATCTGATTCACTGCACTTCTTGTGGTAGGAAGAGAGCTGTCTTTAAGCACAAGCTGCTTCTTTCTCTGCTTTGAACATATCCAGCTCTTGAGTCCAAAGACAGCCTCTTTCCATCAAAAGGAGAAAGAAACTCAAGAACATAAAGAAAATGCATTTTATTTATATTGCATTTATGGTATATAGTTTATTTTGGATCTATATTACTTTTATTTTCTTTATGATATACTGTGTTCTGTTTATTCTGGCTCAAGAGCCTTGTCTTTCAAAACTTGGTGAATAATGTTTTCAGTTGGATCATGCTATAATCTCACAATTAAATATAATTTAAGTAATGTCATATATTTTTAATTCCCAATAACTTTTATATTTTTGTCCTAAGTTATCATAGCCTATGCTGTTATTATATTTGTGATAAAAGATTTTATAAAGTTCAAGTTAATTAACTAAAATGGATGACAACTATATTGCTTTCCTGAGACATTGATAACTTAAATATACTGTTAAGTCCTATGATTTATTTTATGGTTGCAGAATTTACATCACTTATATGTTAATGGCTTTACAGAAAACAAATGGTATTGTATAACTATATGAGCTAAAGAAGAAATAGCAAGACACGAAATATATATTAGTTAAAGGCAAGGACTTTGACGATATGGCTACAGATCTGGATTCATTTATATTTCAACTCTGTGATGTATTAACATTAGTTAATTACTCAAGCTCTTTGATGCTGATATTTCATGGAATTGCTTGAGACTTAAAATGGATACTATACATATAAATATATATAATATATATATTATATATTGCTTAACATTGTGCATAGAGACACAATGAATTTTAACTATTTTATTAACATCTAAAATATGGCATTCATTCATTTAACTTTGTTCCCATTCCTGTAGGGAGACACCAAGCAGTTAAGAAAGCAGACAAAATATTGTAGTCATGGAGCTTCCATTTTAAAAAAGATGGACTGATTTTAACTTGATTAAAAGAATCATCCTATAGTACAAGAGTTTTAGTATTTCTCATCTACCCTTAAATATATAGCAACAACATAAAAAAAAATCCATGTAGTATTGTACACAAGGTCATTGTCTTAGAAATATCATATCTGCTGATAATAATAATTACTGGAATAGTTTTGCCTTTGTAATCTACATTTTGTTTTGAAGAAATAAGACTATTTCCTGAGAGCGAAAAAATAATTTGATTGAAAGGCAAAATACTGCCATAAAAAAAAGAAGTTTTATAACAGTTGTTTCATAATGTTAGATTACTTAACTGTATATGACTTTGCAGAGTGGTGAAGGGAATTGAATCTTTTAAATCCTGTAAATGCGATGCAATTAAATTCAGTTATAAAGTCCAGGTTGTTCAATTTAAATGTTATGTTTATTTTTGTGTGTTGTTCCATAGTGATTTAAGTGAGACTTTCTTCTTAAGTGATTTAAGTAAGGCTTTCTAGTTAAATTCTGTACTATCCATGTATATGAATACAATGCTTTTTCTAAATACTTTCTAAGAATGGAAAAATCCTCCTACATCCAGCATCTAGGCTTACTGATATATCGTTGCCCTTTTAATTGTTTCTAAATTCTGGCTAATGACTTGACCAGTAAGCAATAATGGCTTAGGCTCTGAAGACTTGATAAAGTTAATTATTCTAAGCAGAAAGCCAATTTTTCTCCTGATGAAGGGTCTACTTCTTGTAATAGTCATTCTTAGCATGTTTCAACCTTACCAATGATCAAATTAAATGAGATTTTAAATCCCCTGTGATTAAACACAGATTAATCTGTTGAATAAATAGTTACTGAAGAACAGTTGATTTACAATGTTGTATTAATTTCTACTGTACAGCAAAGTGATTTAGTTCATTCTTTTTCATATTCTTTTCCATTATGGTTTATCACAAGGTATTGAATATAGTTCCCTGTGAATTGGCACTTATTAACATCATTGATGGAAATAGCCAATATTTGCTTTTTCAATGATATAAATCAATGTATATTGATTGTATATTGACCTATATTGTTTTCATTTTTATTCTATAAGTTCCAGTTTATTGTGGTATGCAAAAACTAACTTGTTAATTAAAAAAGACACATTTAGGACTACTAAGCAGGATGAAAACTAGCATATCTTTGACAGACGTTAAATTTGGTTTTCATCTATCTTTATATACCATTTCTTCTACATAATATGTTAAAAAGTATTCAGATGTTTGTTGCTTATAGATGAAAGCCAGTGACTCAAGTTAAGAATTTTATTGGCTGTATATTCCTATGTACAAAGTCAGACTTTTCATTATTTTCAATTTTTAAATGAAAATATTCTTTTTCTCTATTTGATTAGGGACCACAAGGAAAACCAGGGCTCGGAGGACTTCCTGGTGCTGATGGGCCTCCTGTAAGTAATAGTTACCTGGTCATTAAAATTTCTATATGTTATTTTCATAAATAGATTTTACATGTGCTTTAGAAGTGATTGTAAGAATTCAGTAATAAAAGCAATCGAGCCAGTAATTAAACATTGATCTCTCTAAAATGCTATTTCATCATGTCACTTCCATATTGCAAACTCTTTAAGGAGCTCCCAGTGGGCTTTGGACCACTCTAGGCCAGAATCTCATATTTTCCTACCACTCACTTTTCTCTTAGCATGCTTTACATTTTCTATTGCTATACCTTTTGTTATGTCTTTTTCTTTTCATAGAAAACACTTTTCCATTCTCTCTTCCTTTTCAAAGAACATGTTTCTTGAGAGTCCAGGTGAAATTCGTCACCTTTTGTAAGTTTCCTCAGACATCTTACATGAAAATTCCTCTGCCTTCAGGGATTCCCTACTTTTCTAGAAATATAGCAATGTTTATTATATCTTATCACATAGTAATAAATAATGTAATTATGTAATCTCCACAGTTGTTATTTTTTTCTCTTCAAACTACTTACTCAGAGTTGGGTACAAAAATTTTCATTCTGCAACTACTTGTTTTCATTGAGTATAGTTGTTGTGGAGCTGTATGTTTTTATGCAATATTTAGTGACTCTCGATAACTTGATTACAAACACCATGAGTGTTTATGATGTTGCTATATTTTAAAATATCCCATCCACATATTTTAGTTGCTTTTTAAAGATGTGTGTATGATTATTTGATCAATATGTAAAATAGAAGTTAGATTGAAACACCTTTATGTAAGACTCTAAATGAGACTGGGGTTGAATTGTTGATGAATAATATGTATGTTTTATGTGCTTTTCCCAAGCTCTCGCTCAAGTATATTATGTAGTTGATGAAACTTATACCTATGCAATATAAACTTATTATGTTTCTTTCCAAATGCCACAGTTTCCAGTGTTATTTAAAGCCATATACACTGATGCAAAATGTGCAATATATTTTGAAACATAAAGAGTAAAACCTCAACAGATGGGAAAAAAGGGAACAATTTCATAGTATAAATTACCATTAATATTGCATCTCACCAGTCTATATTTTTGATAAATGTAGGGTCATCCTGGAAAAGAAGGCCAGTCTGGAGAAAAGGGTTCTCTGGTATGTTACAAAGTATCCATTTAAATATTGTCACCTTATCCTCTAGAGAAAATGCCTTACTTTGATCATTTCTACGATATATATATGTGTGTATGTGTGTGTATATATCTATCTATCTATATATATATATACATCATATTCTTTGATGATCATTTAAGGATATGAATATTGGAAACTAAGTACCAGAAAATAGTTATTCTCTACCTGTAATATGTCTTTACTTTCAAAAGAATTTTTGCTAACATTTAGATATAAATCATGTTTCTATAGTTACTTTTTATTTAGGGTATAAAAAAGATGTGTCTTAGATAACATTTAATTTTGCATTGGCAATTTAATCAATTAGACTAGCATTCTCTGTTTTTTTAAAAATATTCTCATGATCAGAAATAAATCCACATTCTGCCTATGTAGTATATGTGGAATAAATGACCATAAGTAATAATAATGAAATTGGACAAGAACTACTGAATATCATTAAAGTGTTTATGTCACTTGAATCTTATCTATACTTATTACTTTCTGATAACCTTTACATAAGAGGAGACTAAATTGTAAGAGCAATGATTATCAAAATATCTAAATAAGATATCAAAATAAAAGCTTTCAATGTTAATACTATTTTGGATTACAGTAGCAGGGTAAGATCATTTTTATTTAGAGTTGCTAATGTTGGATTCTTATTAAAATAATCAACATTAGTATTGTATATTATATACTATTGTATATTATACGTTATTTCCTTTAGGTAGACTAGTGAAATGAAGCCAGCCATGGAAAATGTATAATTTTGATCATATTCTTGATGATGTGAATGCAATAATTTTTTTTAACATCTTTATTGGAGTATAATTGCTTTACAGTGGTGTGTTAGTTTCTGCTGTATAACAAAGTGAATCAACTATACATATACATATATCCCCATATCGCCTCCCTCTTGCGTCTCCCTCCCCTCCTCCCTATCCCACCCCTCTAGGTGGTCACAAAGCACGGAGCTGATCTCCCTGTGCTATGCAGCTGCTTCCCACTAGCAATCTATTTTACATTTGGTAGTGTATATATGTCCATGCCACTCTGTCACTTCATCCCAGCTTACCCTTCCCCCTCCCCATGTCCTCAAGTCCATTCTCTATGTCTGTGTCTTTATTCCTGTCCTACCCCTAGGTTCTTCAGAACCTTTTTTTTTTTTTTTTTTAGATTCCATATATATGTGTCAGCATACTGTATTTATTTTTCTCTTTCTGACTTACTTCACTCTGTATGACAGTCTCTAGGTCCATCCACCTCACTACAAATAACTCAATTTCGTTTCTTTTTGTGGCTGAGTAATATTCCATTGTATATATGTGCCACATCTTCTTTATCCATTCATCTGTCGGTGGACACTTAGGTTGCTTCCATGTCCTGGCTATTGTAAATAGAGCTGCAATGAACATTGTGGTGCATGACTCTTTTTGAATTATGGTTTTCTCAGAGTGTATGCCCAGTAGTGGTATTGCTGGATCATATGGTAGTTCTATTTTTAGTTTTTTAAGGAACCTCCATACTGTTCTCCATAGTGGCTGTATCAAGTTACATTCCCACCAACAGTGCAAGAGGGTTCCCTTTTCTCCACACCCTCTCCAGCATTTATTGTTTGTAGATTTTTTGATGATAGCCATTCTGACTGGTGTGAGGTGATACCTCATTGTAGTTTTGATTTGGAATGCAATAAATTTAATGCTAGTTTTTGTTTAGAAATTATTTATCTTTTTGACTAATCTATAATTGTTTATTGTAGACATTGAGGACATCAGATTTTTTCAGGCTTAGAAAAGCAGTTATTAATTATATAATTACTTATATTATTTCACATATTCATAATATTTAATCTTACTTTTTGCATGAATATATAAGTTTGGAGTAGGTAGGGCTCATCACATGATTTGTCATGATATCTGACTTTAGACACAAATGATAAAGTACCAAAGAAATCTTTACCAGAAGTAGAAAAATACCATGTTCTTATACATTATTTGGTAAAATTATAGTATGTTGTGAGTAAGGGGCACTTTCAGTGCATAATGTATTTAAATTGCAGTGGGTCTTTTTCAGGGTCCTCCAGGTCCACAGGGTCCCATTGGCTACCCTGGTCCCCGAGGAGTAAAGGTAAATATTATTTTTTCCTACATTATTTAATTTCAATGTAAAATATTATAGTTATTTAATTCTTCTAATTTATTCCATAGGGAGCAGATGGTGTCAGAGGTCTCAAGGGCTCTAAAGGTGAAAAGGTAAAACATAATTTATTTAGGTGATTTTAATTGCTATATACCTATTGTGTAAAAAATTTAAATTTATTGAACAGATATTCCATTTCTCAAATATATTGAGTGATTACATATGTACCAAACAATGCAAGTCTAATTTTGTACTCTATATCCCGGATACTTTAGAAGTCTTATATCCTCGGGTGAGGACTAAATTATTAAAAAAAAAAAAAAGAAAGTATGTCATAAATAGAATCAATCCTGCATCCCTTTTTTTCTTACATGTGTTTAACTTTTCTAAATTATAAGGTTGGCCTTATGATTGGTTTGTTATGCTTGGACTGGATCCAGTTATATGCATAACAGAGGAATGTTTATTCCATTTTTTTCTCTACTAAAATCCCCAAATTTTATAAATTGAAATGAAGTGCAAAATATGAAAGTTAGAAGTAACATGAATCAACTGGGGGAAGAGGAAGTCTTCATATGTGATACTGCATGCACAGCAAAAGCTTTAATAAGAAGGAAATTAAGATTAAATCCAAGTAAAGGTGGCTGAAAGAATGTGCACTCTTTTAAAGAGTGCTTATAGTTTAATTTGATGAAGAAAACAAAATTGAGATTTTTTTCATGTAAATGTTTAACATTAAATGTAGAGCTCCCAAATCCTTCGATGATTGTGTTGAAATGGAATAACATTACTCAGAATCAGTATTGCATTAATTCTTACTATATTTCATTTTATAAAACAAGGTTAAGTATAAAATGTTGGTAGATTTGGTGAGAAATATATACAATACACATTTTGATTTCAAGGATAACTGTTTATTCCCACAGTCATAATATTATCAAAAACACCTTGAATAGATTTGATATCAGTAAGGAATAGATAACAAGAAGGGATGGACTTATTATATACATTATATTTTATTTTTCTGAAAAGAATAAATAGGTTACATACTGAGGCATTGTCAAGGTATGCAACTATATTGACAATTCTACCGTGTGAAAAAATGTCATGCATTTTAAATTAACTCAGCTACTTTGATTTGAATCCCAATTCATCTTGGTCATCACAGATGAACTTCAGGGTATAGTGTCTTACTGAGCTAGCACAGTGGTAGTTTGGACAGTGTTGAACTTGTAATTACTTGCAAGTTGCCTATGCAAAAAAATATATTGTCTCAGTTTGGAATTTGGAATCTCAGTTTTTATTGGTAATACATTTAAATATCAATTCAAATTGTTTCTCTGGAATTAGTGCCCACAAAGGATTTTTCGGGAAGGCAGTGTTTAAAGGAAAGGCATTTAATTGGGGTGGGAAAGTTATGAACTTTTTGGAAAGAGGGGTAGTAGCAAATGACAAAGGAAAATAAAATTATAGATGATGAGATATATGTGAGGAAAAACCTACTCAGGAAAAAAATAAATGTATATTGCTTATATGTAGGAAAACAATTTGAGATTATTGGTTATTTTGTTTTTCTGAGTATATATTATAATTGACCATTTATCTCATAAGAGATGAAGAAGGAAGTTGAAACTGTTTTCTTTTATGAATAACAATATTAATTAACCAAAGGTGAAATACCAAGTTAGTACCCTAACTAGAATAAAATTCTCCATTGTTTAGACTCAGATTTGTTCCTTAGGACTTAAGCAACATAATCCAGTTAACCAAGTGGCACAGGTGAATTCCTTTTTTACATGTTTTCTAAAAATCTGTCTACTTTTTTAAAATGTTAATTCAGACTTGATAATTTAAGGACTGGAAAGCTTAGTAGCTTGAAAGTGTTATTTGTTTAAAAAATGTCACTTATTGTAAGAATATTCTTAATAACTTGAGTCATCTAATTTATTTTTAAATTGCAAATGTATTGAAAACAAAGTTTTGACAGAAATATCATCTAGTCCACTATATGCTCTCTTAAAAAACAAATCTCTCCTGGAAAAAATATCCTAAAACCTGTTACTGATTTTAGACATAGAGTGCAGTATTTTTTTAAACTAAACTTGGCAACTGTGTAATTACTTTTCTCTCTAGGGAGAAAGTAATGAAGACACCAGTCAATAGGAAGTTAAGTGGTCATTTTCAGCTTTTAAGCCTCTGCTATTGCCTAATTGCATTCAGTGCACAGAGAATCCTAATTCCACAAGGCTACTTTGTGGCCAGAAAGTTGAAAACATTATGCTTGTGTCAAAACTTTCAGACCTGTCAGAATTCTTATGTTTAGGTAGGATATCAGATTGGATTCCTTTTCCAAGTCTAAGTCTCATATATCCATCATAACCTGATATTTTCTGGACCTTAGCATACCTTACCAAACTAGCACTGAGGCAAGGATGATTCCAAATGTACATTTAATAAATGTTTATTAAATATCATGATTTTTGAGGGTCAAAATGTACTAAGCACTAGAGATTCAGAGGTCAATTAGGCATGATTCTTGGTTTTGACCATTTAGTAGAAAGAAAGAGACCTATGATCTATTAAGTGCAGGATGTTATCTTATAATGCTAAATGTTCAGTGGGGCACACAGGACAAAGAGGTTAATTTTAAGGGGGAAAGATTGAGGTCATGGAAAACTTCATAGCAGAATCATGAACTAAATCCTAAAAGAAGAGGAAAGTATCACCAGGTAGACAGAGAAGGTAAAGGATTTGCAGATGTGTGTGTATGTGTAAGTAGTTAACCAATGCAAGAATTACAAATGGAAATACAGGTAATTCAGTTTTTCTAAAATCAGTCCCAGTGTGTTGGATGGAAGTAGAGAGGGGATTTAAGACCAAAGATAAGACTATAGAGGTGAGCAAAGCCTAGATCATGGTAGGAAGGAGAGGGGGGATGGCAGCTTATATTCATCATTAGCACTTTGGAACCATTGAAGTATTTTAAAGCAAAAATAGATGTGATCAGTTTTATGTTTTGTAGAGGTCATTTGGCAGCAGGATGTGGAAATGTAGGAACTAATCTTCTCAGCTCTGTTCTCAGACTTGGCCTGACATGTCTTTTTCTCAAACTCTGCAAGTCAATTAATGCTATTGAATACATGAATGATTATTCTCCAGCTACTAATTAAGGTACCAACTGCCCCCTCAAATCTCCAAATTCACTTCTTGCCTCACCAGAACCAGCACCAGCACAACACATCATCATCATTATCATCATCCTCATGTCTTTCTTCTCTAAACACCCATTCTATTCCATCTGTACCAAAATTAATACAAATTATTGGTAAAACAAAAACTTCAAACTACTCCACAATACTCTGAACAGAGTTATTGCTCAATTAATGCTATTGAATACATGAGTGATTATTCCTTAGGAATTTAAATTTTTTTCTTGAAATTAAGAGACAGGAAGGTTATTGATGAAGCTTATTTCTTAAAAGTCTGCATATAGTAAAAATGACAGGAAATATTTTCATAGTCAAATGTTCTCCTCTCTTTGCAAAAGGATGCCCAGTTTTCAGCATCATTGGTTTGTGCATATGATGTGACGATAAGCAATCTCTATTTACACGTTAAGGATAATATTAATTTGCTTATTCTTCACCTGAAGAGAGATTGTAATTAGAGAACAAGTTGAGTCAGAAGACATTTATCTGAAGCACAGGAGACAAAATGAATGATATAAAATTCTTAATTATATATCAGTAAATTAAAGACATTTTATTTGGTTGTCCAGAGTTCTTGTAATCCAAAGTTAATATAATTAATTATTTACTTTTTCTTTGTTCAAATAACATAGGATACATGTTGTTATAAGAAAATGGTTATTCCCCCCCCCCCCATAAGATAGAGAAGATTCAATGGACACATTTGTGAAAACTTTTCTGGTAACTTAGAGGCATTAATTATGGGAAAATGGGAGGATACTGGGGATAAAGGGTTAAAATAGGGAAGAGGAGGTTTCACAACTAAGGTACATATTTCTCAGAACAATTTTTCCTAATTATCAGTACTCATAATTTGTATAGCCGTATTTTAGATCCATAGAAACAATTGATTAAACACTTGTTTTATTCCTTATACTTTTTAGGGTGAAGATGGTTTTCCAGGATTCAAAGGGGACATGGGTCTTAAAGGTGACAGAGTAAGTAAAAAGACATTTGCACTAGTACATACATTTGTGTGTTTATTCTTATAATTAAATATTGCAAACACAGGATAAATAAAAATGTACTACCCGTGATATTTTTCACTTCCATTTTTATATGAAGATTAGGTGTTTTAATTTTTGTAGAGATAATATAGTATCAGTTGTTTTTTAGATGTTATGTTAAATCTCTATATGTCCCAGAACATCCATAGTTTTATACATATAAAATATATATACATAATATATAGTATATTATATATATGGTATTATTGTTTACAGATATTTTCTAAAATGATGATCAAATTGTTTTATATAATTAATTCAATAGATTTGTTTTAAAGTTTGTTCACATATAGTGAGCTATGCTGCCTGGAAACTGTATCTGCAACTGTTATGAATGTTCACTATATAGTTGTCTTGAATTTTTGAATGTAGAAATAGTACACTGTTTTTCTGTTAATGAGTATCTTGAAAACAAAATTGTGTCACCTAAAGTAAATTAAATTTTATTGGGAAGATTTATTTTATAACTAGCATAATAGTATCTAATAAATTTTAGCAAAAAAGGATACTATAGAATATTGATTTTCCTAAAATGCATAGAAAGTCTGTGTCCGGGATAGGGGCAATAACTTACACATTCCAGTTCCTAATACCTTAAATGCAAAAGCCAAGTTTAAAATAGAGACATTTTTCTTGTGTTCCAAACAGTGATATCTAAAGTTGCTATCATCTGGGAGGAACAATTATTTTCCCTATTACCCTGATATGTTCTCAGGCTGGTGCCCTGTAAAATTAGACTGACACAAGACAGATGAACAAGAGAAAAGTAAACAGAAGTTTGCTAGCATATGTATCATGATTATACATGGGAACACTCAGTGATGAGTAACTAAAAAGAGTGGTTAGAACTGGGGCTTGTATAGCATTTTAGCAAAGGAACAATAAATTTTGAGCAGGAAAAGGATGAGTTTCTAGTACTGTAAATTGTGGGAAGGCAGATATATGGGAAACTAATGGTATAATAAAGGCTAGTTGTAAAGTTTGTTGCATAGATAGATTCCACTGGTACCTGCTTCTGGCTCTGGACTGGTAAGGGTCTAGTTATCACTAGTGATTAATTTTTGTCCGTTCTAGTAGAGAGGGGAGGAAAGACACCTTTGCAAATTTGTGCCCTGCTTTTAAGCAAGTATGGGGTGGGTAGAGAACTTTTTTTGTATCTGCTTCTTTTCAATTGCCTTCAGTTCAAAATAATCCTTATGCCAAAGTGGCATATTTTGGTGTAGCATATTCAACCAACCAACAGTATCTAATTTTGATTCTTATTTATTTTCTCTCTCTCTCTCTCTTTCTGCAACACAATGTATTAAAATTAATTTAATGTGATACATGGTAACATAGGGCTTCTGTAGTTTTTCAATTTTCAGACTGCACTGAGTAGTTTATTTATTAATTGAAAGAGTGATGAAATCAAATACTTTCAAGCCTCTTTGTCATATGTAATATGTGAGTAAACAAACCAAGAGTTGAAGAATATAACTTTTTGATAGACTATAACTTCTGCCATTCAGTCTCCAAGATATTTTAAATTACAAGAACGTTGTTACTCTGTGTTTCAGGGAGAAGTTGGTCAAGTAGGTCCAAGAGGAGAAGATGGCCCTGAAGGCCCCAAAGGTCGAGCAGGTCCGACCGGAGACCCCGGTCCTTCTGGTCAAGCAGGAGAGAAGGTTAGGGAGCAACTTTAAATTCACAGGTCCTCTTGTAGATGATGCTTCACTGTCATTTTAGGGTGTTTTTAATCATCTGTGATGTAAATCTAGAGGGTTTTATTGAATTTCAATTTTTTGAATTTCAGTTTCATATCCATATTACTACTTAGAAGTATAATCATGAGATGGGCACATTTATCCTCTTTCACTCTTCCTTATTTTCTAGTCCCTTCTGCTTCCATTGGCCATGTAGAATCAACCACTCTTAATGCTCTTCTATATTAAAAGTGCAGAGTTTGAGTGTGATTAATGAAGGCTGAAAGAACCAATCAAAGATGGTCTACTTATTATTTTCGAACAACTTGAATCATCTTTGGCCCTCAAACCAAAATGTCCTTTTTTCACTCTTTCCACATAAACATATATTTTTACAGGATAAATGTTTTAAAAAATACTGATGTTCAGGCCAAACTTGAAAAGGTTTTAATTTTAATCTGGGGTTAACTCAAGCATCACTATGTTTTAAAATATCCCCAGATAATATTAATATTCATTGCTTTAAGAGCCACTGGGCTATATGCATTATGTCAAAAAATATTTGCAATCATTATACTTACATTTAGATAGAATATTAGGCAACATTAAAATTATACCTTCGTAGAATATTTAGTGATATTGTAAACGTCTTATAATGAACCTGAAGTCAAATTAAGACAAAACTAGAAATACCTATGACAAGTGCTTTCCGATTACGTACACTGAAGGAAAATATAAATAATAATTATCTCTAGGTGATATAAATTAAATGATTTCCTTTTTTTTGTAAATATGACTATTCTCCAGTTTTTATATTGAGCATGCCATTATTCTATAAATATGGAAATTCCATGCTATGTAAGAAAATTGTCCTCTCTGCCCCTTACCCTCCTGTCCCAGAAGGAAAATATACAAGGATTATATAAGAATTGTGACTAGACAAATAAAAAATCATTTCCTCATGTCATTATGAGTCATCTGATATAGTAGTTCTTCTACAGTTTCATACTCTCAGTTGCGGTTTGTAAACTGATGAATAATGTCATCGTGTTTAGGCGACGGAGGGAAAAGCTAAGGTTGGGGGAATAAGCACTTACAAGGCCTATGACCCTTCTACTTAAAGTGTTCACTTGCCAATAGTTAAGGATATTCTAGGACCTTCCTCTTTTCTCAACCCCACTATGTGTTGTGTAAACGGCCCTACAAACTATTCTGAGGCATCAGGACTTTACCCCGCAGTGCTTCATCTTTCACCTTTCAGTAGTATTTTCCCTTTTACTGAAGTTGCTTATCACCACACTGAAAACACAAAGAAATTTTCTGTCTGGATTTATTTTTAAATGACTCTAAAATGAATGAATTTACATTCTAATGTAGTAATTAACATAGACTACAAAAGTTTTCTGATAATAATTAGAGAATTTCATTAACCTTGAAATCAGTAGCATAAAACAAACTGTGATAACTTACTCTATCCAAGGGGACATCATTATAAGTATGCTTCTTAAGGCTTGTTTGAATGTTTTCCATCTGAAGACTGCTTACCTATGCAGTGTTGATCATGAATCAGACAACTGTTTAGTTCAACCTATAATAACAAGGTCATAAAGTATATTCCTAATTTCTTGCCTTGCTTCATCCAGTAAAATATTTATTTTTTCATAAAATCCTGCTCATCTATTAATGTTTTATATATAGTAATTTGAACTTGTTTGTTTTTATTCTTATTTCACTTAAAATGCACATGGGAAATAATGATACTATGTGTCTTTTAATGTTTAAGACTTTGATAAATAATATTTTATATATGAAATGTGCTTTCATAAGATCTTAAGGAAAATGTCACAGTAAAATTCCACAAACATATTTTATTCAATTCATTTATTTTAATTTTATTTTCTCTCTACTCATGTTTTTAAATTAATGCTTTGTTCAGGCAGCCAATTTCATTAGTTTAGCATTTTAAACCTCTTAGTATTTGTTATACATCTTTGGGCTTCACTGTAATTTATCATTTGTTTCAGCACTTTCGGATTGAGAGGTAATCTCATTGCACTGGAAGAAAATAGCTGCATATTCAAGTTCCCACCTGTAGGAATTAACACTCCACAAAAATCATTATTTAGCTATATCTCTCACCATTTGGTATTTATTAACCCAATTTATTCAGACATTTGAATAAAAGGAGAAACTTTGCTCAAAAATCAGGTTCAAATTTCTTAGTATAGTTATTTAAACTTTCCTTACTCAGCAAAAAAAAAGTTAACTTATGATTGCTTGCTTTATATTTACAGTGAGAAATGAAATAATTTTATCAAATGGATTACCTTTAGTTGGAATGATAAGATCTACATGCAGTTCTAACTACATCCATTAATTTTAAATAGTATTTAATGTTCATAAAACTTAGGTGATATCTTAGCGTATTCTTTAGTTCACAAACAGTCCTAGAATTCTTTTTACTCAGTGTTCTGTGTCACTAGAGAAGGCACTGCCACTTAGACAACAGAGGTTAAGTTAGTGAACACTATAACATTAGCAACATTTTTTCCCTATTCAAATTAAGAAATATAATGAAAGTAAAGAATGGCAAAAACTTGCAAATCTTCCTTTCAAATGTGCAAATATGTGGTTCTAACTTCTAGAAGAATGACTAAAAGCATCATTTAAACTTAATTCATCTTAGAATTGATTATTATTATTATTATTATTATTTTAACTTTAGGGGAAACTTGGTGTTCCAGGATTACCGGGATATCCAGGAAGACAAGGTCCAAAGGTAAAATATTTAGCTTGATTTTTACAGTTTATCAGCATTTTGTAGATACACTTAAAATTAATCATCTATGGTTACCTTTCAGTTTGTAATATAGAGATGATGAATCCTTAAAATATAATCTTATAAGGGAAAGTCAGAGGCGATGTGGGCACCTGGAGTGCAGAGAGTTCAGAGATCCTAGGTGATTTTGGATTGGAGTATTTTAGAGACAGACTCATGAAAGGAAGGCACAGTCAGCCACTTCCTTGTAAGTGGAATAAGGACTATTCCAGGGCAGTATATTAATATATATAGAAGTTTTAAGTAGATGACAGGTGATGGATAATAGCTTTTGATTTCCTTTCTGGTACCCTGAAGGTTTGAATTACCACTTATATTTTTTTTAAAGAAAGAATGACTCTTCTTTCATCCTCTTTATTTTCCCTCATTTCCACAGAACTTGTTTCCTAGGGCTACTGTAACAAATCACCACAAACTTGGTGACTTAAAACAATGGAAATTGACTTTGTTACAGTTCTGGAGGCCAGAAGTCTAAAATCGAGGTGTCAGCAGGCCCATGCTCCCCCCAAAAGCCCTGTGGGAGAATTTGTCCTTGCCTCTTCCATCTTCTGGTGGCCCCAGGCACTTTTTGGCTTGTGTGCAATCTCCGACCTCTTCTCCACATGGATTTTTTTCTGTGTCTGTATCTTCTCTTCTTATAAAGACACTTGTCATTGGATTTAAAGACCACTTGGATAATTCAGGGTATTCTCATTTCAAGATCCTTAACTTAATCACATCTACAAAGACCCCTTTTTCCAAATAAAGTAATATTTGCAGATTCTAGAACATTTGGATATTAGATATATCTTTTGCAGGGACACCATTCAACCCACGCACTCAATGCACTCAAATTCTATTTTTGCCTATTTGAAATATACATATTTTAAGCAAAAAGAAGATGTTTTAAAAATACATGTTTACCTTGGTGTACTAATTTTCCTCGAGCTAATTATAAAACTTTGCTAAGGCTGCATTTGATGTATTGACTAATTACATTAAACGGTTAAATGATTTAATATGTAAATTTTGGTTCTTAATATTAAGGTAATTATATGCACATGAGATTATCTATCTATTTATCTATCTATTATTTATCTACTTATATCTTTGTCATCTATCTATCCCTGTTTGATCCATTCAGGCTAGACAGGTTTAGTATATAAGAATACATGCTGGTTGGGTATAATAATCCCCAAATATATATTTATTAATAAGTTTCACAGATAAACAATGAGAGTCAAAAATATCCTCCCTCCTGACTAATGTGAACTGCATGCACTTGTGACTCATCATCATGTGGCAACAGTGTTTTAGGCTTGCTATGTGGTTTTGTCCTATAATATTTCACTGAATTTCTAGAATATATATTTCCTTATATGCTAGGAGGTAATTGAGCCTTTCTGAAATAAGATTCATTTAATCTATGATTTTAAAATAATGCAAGCATCATTTATATGTTTCTGGCTACATTTAGAACACTGATTAATAATTTTTACCTTTTAAATACTGTCTCTAATACATTGTCCTGTCACCTAGTTACCTGCCTTTCAAATGTCAAGCATTTTAACAAGTGCTTTGAGTAAAAGAAGATATTTACTTAACCCACAACTTTAAACTATTCTTAGATTATTTGGTACATTTTTAATCTAATTACTAAATTGAATTGCAATGTGGTGGTGTTTAGATTTAAAAATGGAAAACTTTTTTTACATGTTACATGAATGAGTACAATTTTCTATTAAGTGTTTATTTGACATTTTTATCTTTTTCTGTTTTTCCTAAGTCAATCCTCTATTCAGTATTCATTGACTTATTTTTATTTACAAAATGGACCAGAATGACTAGAGAGAAATATTTCTTCCTAGAGGAATCAAACATTTTATTTTTACCCTTTAACCTAAATGTCTGAAATGTTGGTCTTTATTTTTTTCTATTACTTTTCTTCATAACTTTTTTCTACGGTCAAAAACATTTATGTTTCTCAGTTCTAAAACAAAAAATGATGGATACATCAAAGATCAAAGATAGCTTCATATTTTTTCCTATGTGGAAGCCAATGAATTTTGGATAGATTTAAGTCTTTATTGTACTAAAAATGAAATTCAGCTGCTAATCCCTTTCAAGCAATTTAAGGACTATAATTAGGCAATATAATTTATCCAATATCTTACTAGTAATATAAACCATACTGAGTATTTAAAAGATGCACTGCCATATGCACTATAAAATGATAGCTATTTCAAAAAGTAAAATCTATTTTAAGGTAGGATTCATTTATATTTAAAACAGAATTTAAAATAATTTTGAAATTTTCAGTTCACCGAAAGAGCCAATTTCACTATTAACCTTTGACTTTTTGGCCTTTTGTTGGCTGTTTATTTTTTCCATTTAAAAGCAGATAATGTCTTTTCATGGAAACTGTATATTTTGGTGATAATTTTTATGTGAGAAAAGAAGAAGAATATGCCCATATATTACAAACTGTTTAGTTGGTGGATTGGACATTTTTGTCTATTTCCCATAAATTTCTACGAGCAGAAACCATGTAAGAAAATAAATTTATTAAACATGAAATTGATGCATAAGAGCAATTTATTTGAATGGAGTCTCTATAAATGTGTTTGTGTTCTACTCAGGACAGATGAATATTTGTCCTCAAATTGAATTTGATAGAAGTGAATTACTTTCATATTGGATTATACTCACTTGTCAAATTCCTAGAGTAGTCACATAGTAATATTCTACCAGGTATAACTATCTGATTCTCTCTAGAGAAAGAGAAAAGGCTTTGAAAACCCTTCAAAAAGTGTCATTTGCAGACATTTTCCCCCATTGTGTGAGTATTACATGTCCTAACAATTGTCCTCAGGTTGATCACATAGTGGTCTCTGTAAGCATGAATTAGAATATATTGCTAAACAAGTCCTAAAAAAAGTTTAGCAGCTCATACTAAGTTTTGTCCATCAAATCCCATAAGGCTTCATATACAATTTTCCTTACTTGTGGAGGAAATATAAATTATAACATCCATTCTGTATGTATCACCTGGGGAAATTGCAGGGTCCAGGAATGCAATGCCAGAGAGTCTGTCTCAGTATGTCTGCAGTGGGATTTGACAGTCCACACTTTTAGCAGTCACTCCAGATTATTCTGATACAGAGGAGGCATTTATCACTTGGAGAAAGATTACTTTAGGTTAGTTCAATCCAAATGAGTGTAAACTGAAATAGACTCACAGGCATAGAAAACAAACTTATGGTTACCAAAGGTGAAACGGAGAGGGAGGGATAAATCAGGAGTTTGGGATTAAGAGATACACACTACTACATGTAAAATAGATAAACAAGGACCTACTGTATAGCACAGGGAACTATATTCAATATCTTGTAAAAACCTGTAATGAAAAGAATCTGAATAAAGAATACAGATATACATATGTGTAACTGATTCACTTTATACCTGAAACTAATACAACATTGTAAATCAAAAACAAACAAGCAAACAAAACAAAACACAAAGATGTATTCAAGTCAAAGAAGGCTTTGTTACATCTTCCTCAGTGCATGGGGAAGTGTGTAAAATCTTCATGTCTAGTACTCTTTGCTAGACATTTTACACATTATTGCATTTAATCCATGCACTGGTCTGAATAGGAAAATAGTGAGTGTTTGGAAGCCCCCCAGCCCACCCCTCCCAGGGTCTCATAGTTATTGGTAAGTTGAGGAGCAAGGATTGAACCCTAATCTGCTCTATTTCATGATACAATGACGAGGCAAACGAGTCACAGTCATGTTCAAAGGAATCTCTCAGTAGATGAAAATCTGGACATATGTACAAGGTAAAATAGGGGAATCGTATTCCATTTGTAAAATGTAGCTATTTGTGGATTAAATTACATAATGCTTTTGCAGTGCTTATTACATCTTTAAATAATCATTATTTATTGTTAGCTATTGTTATCATTTTTATACCTTACTTTCCTTTATTCTGATTTCCTATAAGTTTCAAAGTACCTGTAAGATGCAGATGGTTGCTCTCATTTTGTAGAAGAAAAAACTGTACTCATAATTATACTATAGTAATGTACCCAATTACTTAGGTGAACGCATGACAAACATAAGTCTTGAATTTATGTCTTTGGAATCCCACAAACAGATTTTAATGCTGAACTGTCTGACTTAGACTCTCAGTTAGATCTAACCACATTCAAACATCAAACAGAAAAGATGGAAGAAGATTTTTAGTCTTTATGATTTGACCCAGTTCTAAAGGTGTAAAATACTCAACTAAAAAGTGATAAGTATAAGAATACAATAATGTTAATTCAGGAAAAATATTTTATAAAATTCCTATTTTAATATTTGATTATTCATGCTTGTGAAAAATAAAACTTTTTTCAGAGTTGAAGCAAGTATGTAGAATTATAAGCCAAAAATTTATTTTATATGAAATGCCCTTTAATTGCTGTTTACTAATATGAGAAATGATATATTTGATTAATTAATTTCCTTAAAGTTAAAAACTAAAATGTTTTATCAATTCATGTTTTCAATGCTTCCAGGATTTCAGGTGTCACTGTAAGTTCATTTTTAAATACATGAATGGAGGTTGTATGGTATCTTAAATTATATTTTTGATTTGAATGCTACCAGCTTGTGAGAATCATTGTGTTCCAAAAGACTTTCAGCTTGTGGCTAAAAATGTTAGTTACTGTACTCATTGTTTATTATTTTTATTTTTGTAGGGTTCCACTGGATTTCCTGGGTTTCCAGGTGCCAATGGAGAGAAAGGTGCCCGGGTATGATATACAAGTATATTGTTCTGGACTATCTAATGTAAATGTTCTTACATGAGTACCTATCTCTCAGCACCAGACTCACAATTTACTGTGATATACTGCGTATTGAAACTGTTTGAACTGTCTTTGGCAGGGTGTAGCTGGCAAACCAGGCCCTCGGGGTCAACGTGGTCCAACGGTAAGTACCTTGATTTAAAATAATGATTTTCATTTTTCATTTAACTCTCTTATTTTCTTCAAAAATAAAAACTGATCCCTTGCCTTTAGATCTGCTTGGAACTAGATCAATTTCATCTTTGCTCTTATGTGCAGGGTCCTCGAGGTTCAAGAGGTGCGAGAGGTCCCACTGGGAAACCTGGTCCAAAGGTATCATCAGCACTTGTTCGATTTGGGCTTTCCTGTAAGTTCCTCTTCCAGAGGATGCATGTTAACAGAAGGAATCAAAACTGATTTTTTCCGGTTTTTGTGTTGTTGTTGCCAGGGCACTTCAGGCGGTGATGGTCCTCCTGGCCCTCCTGGTGAAAGAGTAAGTACGATACAGTCATATCATATAAAGTAAATATTAGTATGTTGCAAATGTTTAAATTTCTGGGAAAAGTTACAGTTACATGTGTCTGCAAATACATGTACACAGTCATCCACAAAATCTAGTCAGAGTTTAAAAATTCCTATTCTTATTTACTTTCCTAAAAAAAGCTTAATCAATTATGTGCTACTAATTTTGTTATAGAAATGAGAGAAATTATATGTCTAATTGGCCTATGATATCAACTTTTAAACAAAAATAATTGTTTTCTTTTAAATACACATGTAACACCTATGCCTTCTTCTCCACTCCTCTTGCTTTCCATACTGATATTCACTTTGTTCCTGGAGCTGGCAGCAGCATTATGCTGGTAAAATGCAAGCTACCAGTAGCCATTAAGTCACAATCAATATACATTCAAATCAAAATAAAACATCTATTCCAGTAAATAGGAAAAATATTTAGTAATTTGATTTTCAATTGATATAAAATAAAGCTAAATATACATAAGTAAGCATGCCCTTTATTTGGTTTTGTTTTTTTTGGCAAAATATAGCATTTTTTGTAGCCAGATTTTTTAAAAACTATCCTCTTGAAAGAATTTTAAATATTCTGTATTACTGACAAAGAAATTAGATCATGACTTAATATTCTATAATTTTAATATTATACATTCTTATATTATTGAAATTTATAATAGATGTTTCACAAAAAGTAAAACAGAAATACCCTCTGACGTATAACTTAAAGCTGAGAATAAGTAATTTTTAAAAAAATAAACTTTCTATTTGTGAAGAAAAGTCACTAGATTGGACTCAAGAATAAACATTTAATTCCAGTTTTTTCAAATCTTTGGTTCAAATTTAATTAACTTTCTATTAAATGTTTCTCACTCTTGATAAACTATTCCTAAATTAAGTTCATCCTGTACATTTTGACTTCATAAATAAAACAATACATTTGAAATATTTTATGTCAAAGTCATTTTAATAAGAATATACAGCTAAATTAATTAAAATGGCTAAATCATTAAATGGAGTAGAACCATTTAACAAATTGTAGCATAACTAAGAGTTTTGCCTTTAACGCGCAAACTATTCTCTTTACATATTTTGTTTATACATTCCAAAATTTCATGATCAACTGTAAATCTTTATGATTTTATTTTGGAACACAACAGTGTAACCCAAGAACGTGATCGCTTGTAATTGTAAAGACACTTTCAGAATAAGAAAAGTATATTCTGAGGATCAAAGTAAGGTTGATTTCAAAAAAATTTTTTAAGTAAGCTTGAAACCATTCCCAAGAAACATTTATACATGTTTTAAGTACACAGAATATATTTCTTGTGTTCTGTGTAGTTGATCAGACATTTTCTACCTAATATAGCCTCATTTTCTGCAAAGAATTTTAAGCATCATGAACTATTTGTTATGTCTTAGGCACACAGTTGAAGAACAATGAAAGTAATATCACAAAAATGTTTTCTTCAAACTATATGACTTGGGAGGTTCAAGGAGAGAATTTTGCAGTACCATTGGATTAGAAATGAAAAATACCCATTTTTGCCCATTTCAATGACCTTCTTTAAAAATATATTTATGTGTGTGTATATATATATATAGTATTATATGTAAAAATAATATATATTATATATATAAACACCCATTAGGATATTCTACAAGTTAAATATGATCCCTCATACTCATGATTTGCAGAGCATGGATGCCTGCTATTAAAGATTTAGTTAATACAGCTTTTACTTGGGTCTAAGATGATAAGATTTAGCAAAAACAAAACAAAACAAAATAAAAACAAAACAACTAAGACACCCAAATAAACTGAATTTTAAGTAAACAATGAATAATTTGTGGCATAAGTATGTCCCTTACAATATTTGGGACATATTAAAATTATTCATTATTTATCTAAAATTTAAATTTTATTAAACATTTGGTATTTTATCTGACAACACTAATTGGGTTCCAACACTATCTTTACACACTGAGTCTTTACGTAATTTCTACCTCACCTGGAAACTATTTTGATTAATACAAAGAGAATGTTTCAACATGTTTTTGTGTAATTGTATGTAGAAAGACCTACTTTTTCTTCTTTATTTTCTCTGGAGAAGTGATTTTTGAAATTTTTCTTTAAGAAATTTAAATTCAAAATAAAGTTTTATTTTGAAAAGGAGCAAAAAATTAAAAGTAAAGAAATGACAATTTATAAAATTAGGATAGTAGAGCTTACTATATAACCTAAAGGAATACTATATTTTAAATTTTGAATTTAAAATGGTTTTTGGTTTATAATTTTCTTGCTCTTATGATAAATATTTAAGAATGATAGTTTTATATTTTAATGAGAGTACCAAAATTTCTAAGTTCCAAATATTTTCCCAGTGTTTTTGGTAATTACATGAGATATCTATTTTTTTAATGACATATCTAACTTTGAAGTTTCTTTTTGATTTTAAGATAAGATGTTGGTAACAGCAATAATTTGTGCTGATTTCTGAACTAGCATTGGCTTGAGAATGGTAATGAAATTTCCTGTGGGAAGGCTAAATTGATAAATTGAAGAGAGTAAATTATATTAAAGATCAACTTTAGTAAACCTTATTTTTTATTTAAGTATAAATAAATCCTAACATAATTTTATTACTTAAGAAATTTTATTTATATTATGTTCCATTTTATATATATTCCTTTTAGGAATATAATTATCATGTTCTGGTCATATAAAGGATTATCTTTCACCATCCTTTTGCTGCGACCAATGTAGTCCTTGTAATAGGGTTTACTTTACGCCTTTTAAAGATATGTAAATCTAAGTGTTGAATAATATAGTTAATTAAGCATCAAGTCAAGAACAATATTATAAATGTATATTTGGATTTAATGTTAATGAGAATAATTATATAATAATGTTCTTTTCGTCTTATCTACAAAAGAAGTTTATACATGAGTAAAATGAGATAGTGACATCCTCAAAAATAAATACATTGTAAATATAGAGATTAGTTAAAGGTATCCTCTATGGTCTTTTTGAGATAGTCATTTTTTTTTTCTTTTAATTTTGTATGACTTTAGAGTCAGAACATTTATAGAATCAATTTTAAAAATAATTTTTCTTTTTGGGGGCTATGGACTTGAAATATCCTCCATTTATGGATGTTTGTAGCCAGTGTTGAAAGTAGATTATCTACAGGGTTCCTGATACATCCATGTTCTATTCACTTTTAATATGAATTCTAAATATTTACAGTGTTCTCCAGCTAAGACCATTGATGTGGTGTGCAGTTTTGAGTACTGAATAGTATGGAAGATCATCCATTTTGCTTTTAAATTACCCTAGACTCTCTTGTTGTAATGCAATTGTTCTGCCATTATGGTAAAGAAGCTGTATTTTATATTGTTCTTTATCTGTAGAAATAAACTGCAACCTGTAAAGATGTGCCTTATAAGGTATATTCTTAAATTTCCCCACTGCTTTTTCTCTTCAGGGTCCTCAAGGACCTCAAGGTCCAGTTGGATTCCCTGGACCAAAAGGCCCTCCTGTAAGTGCCATGGTTTTTCTTTCTCTTTCTTCATTTGACAATGTTTTCAAATTTTGAAAGTCATAGCTTTTATATTAAATAGTATCTGGATACAAATATGGATAAAAATTCCTATAAAAACAAAATTGTGCTTAATAATGCCAAAGAGTATGTATTTTCAGCTTATGAAGTTTATCAAATGTTTCTGAATCTAATTTAAATATATCTTATTAAATATTCCTTCAAAGTATATCAAAACTAGAACAACATGAATATTATTCTCTCAACTACTCTTCTACTGCAATGAATATTATTGACAGCATTAAAAATCATTACTGAATCTTAAATATTTGGTATATCAATTTCTTTTTTAGCTTCCATTATCCAATGTATCCTTCTTCAAAATGTCACTTCCTAAATATCCTCCAACATTCTGACATTACTTATATCACATTAAGATCTATTTATTTGTATTTACTATTTTTGCCTCTATAATGTATTTTTCTTAGAAAATGTAATGATAACCCTTCCTGAATCATTTCCTTTTTATAAAATTTGTTTAGAACCACAGTCTGTAGAATATCTTCATCAAATATTTTCACAAGGTTAATTGAAATCTTTTACTTTCGCACAAATATTCGTGGGAATATAGGACATGCTCAGTACTCAGCTGCTTTTTTCTCTCTCTCTTTTTTTTTTGGCAACCTATTCAGTTTATTTATGAGTTAGAATCAACTTACTGTCTTAGTCCATACCAGCTGCTATAACAAAAAAACACAGATTGTATAGTGTATAAACAGTAGAATCTATTTGTTAGAGTTCTGAAGGCTGGAAGTCCAAGATCAGCATCCCAGAATGGTGAGGTGAAGACCCTCTTTCGGGTAGCAGACTTTTCACTGTCTACTCTCTGGAACCTCTTTTATAAGTCACTAGTTCCATTCATGAAGGTTCCATGAAGGTGACATAAGCACTGCCCAAAAGTTCCATCTACTAATAACATCACCTTTGAGGGTTAGGATTTCAACATCTGAATTTCAAGGGGACACAGACTTTCAAACCATAGCACCCACCTGTCTAAGGAAATTGTTCTCACAGTGTGGTCCCTGGACCAGAAGATCAGCAGCACTTGCAATTTGTTAGAAATGCAACGTCTTGTCTCCACCTCACTCACTTAATCAGAACTCTAGGAGAGGGGCCCAGTCTATGTCTTAACGAACTCTCTAGGTAGTTCTGATGCATGCTAATGTTTGTGAACCACTGTTCTAGTCCAGAGTAGACAATGCTATTCAAACTTTAATGTGCACGTAAATCATGTTGGTATTTTGTTAAAAATGTAGATTTTAAATCAGTAGGTCTGGGATGGGTCTTGAGACTTGACATTACTGGCAAATGTCTAGATGATGCCACAGTGGTCAATGGGCCATACTTTGAATAGCAAAGTTCAAAAATGTTTTGGCTGAGAATAAGACCAACATAGTTTGAATATTATCTACGCTGTAGGAAACTAAGTATAGTTAAAATTTTCACTCAGTGATTTGAGAACCAAATGTTTTCTCAATGTAATAATACCAATAACTAATTCCTAGTGACAGTTTTACTCACATCCTGGTTATTTTCACTTAGCGGCACATTGATATAGATTTTGGCTGAATATTTTAAACTGATTTTTGAACTGAATCTTTTTTTAAAATTTTTATTGGAGAATAGTTGATTTACAATGTTGTGTTAGTTTCAGGTGTACAGCAAAGTGAATCAGTTATACATATACATATATCCAATCTTTTTTAGATTCTTTTCCCGTATAAACCATTACAGAGTATTGAGTAGAGTTCCCTGTGCTATATAGTAAGTGCTTATTAGTTATCTATTTTATGTATAGTAGTGTGTATATGTCAATGCCGCTCTTCCAGTTTAATCCTCCCCGCTCCTTCTCCCCTGGTAACCATAAGTTTGTGTTCTACATCTGTTGAACTGAATCTTTTTGGCAAAACCACAACAACATGCACCTTGTGAGAGGAAGTTATGTGAGGATTTTTATATATGCCAATATTTCAAAAATTGTACATCCCAATGTTCTCATTTCTAATAATTATATATAATATAAATAATTATAGTTAGTCAAATATAGTCCAGTAACAATCTTGCATAAATGAACGATTCAGAAAATTATAAATTAAGATGTTAGAAATTTAAGTAAATGTTACAAATGATTATATTTTTAAACATGGTGAAAATCATTTATAAGTAAATAAATATATTCTCCAATTTTTAAAAAATTAATTAATTTTTTTGCTGCGTTGGGTCTTCGTTGCTGCATGCAGGCTTTCTCTAGTCGTGGTGAGCGGGGGCTACTCTTCATTGCGGTGCGCGGGCTTCTCATTGCGGTGGCTTCTCTTGCTGCAGAGCATGGGCTCTAGGCGCGAGGGCTTCAGTAGTTGTGGCTCACGGGCACTAGAGTGCAGGCTCAGTAGTTGTGGCACACGGGCTTAGTTGCTCCACGGCATGTGGGATCTTCCCGGACCAGGATGGAACCCGTGTCCCCTGCACTGGCAGGCGGATTCTTAACCACTGCGCCACCAGGGAACTCTTGTTCTCCAATATTTTTATATTGAGTTTGAATAACCCCCTCTTTCTCTGATTACTTTCAAATGTGATTTTAGCTCACATATTCAAAAAATGAATTATTTATTGTGAAATACTGACTTAAATGCTGAAACTCTCTTACTTTTTAAAATAATTTTAGACACTGTGTTTAAAATATTATTTTTATCACTAACAGTCTTGCTCTATTACAGCAAACATATCAAGAAAACTTGTTATCTATATTATTGTGTTATGAAAGGATTAATACAAATAGCTAGTATTAAACAAAGGATAATATAGATACTGTCTGCATATAATATTGTTTACTCACTATTTCAGTTTTGTTCCAAATGTAATATTAAGTCATGCAAAGTTGCACATACAGAGAAGTAAAAATATTGTTGCAAAAATGATTTTGCACATAAGATTCTTTCATAAGTATTTTGAAGCCATGTGCATAGATCATTGTTTAGCAACATAAAATCCAGTGATACTTGTAACTTCAACATTATCATACCATTTATATTTGTACAAATTGTTTAGAAGTTTCCCTCATGTAATATAATTTTATTGTCAAGAAAGCCATTTTTTCCTCAAACTTTTTCAGTCCATTCTCTCATGTATCTTTCAACAAGTTTTGAGCCATTGATCATGCATGCATTTTGTCTCATTTTGTCTATTAGAAGTATAATAAATACCTACACTTGAGAAACATGTAGTTGGCTTGGAAAGACATGACACTGTTAAGGAACATTGCTTTCACTGCTAAACAAAATGAGTTTTATACTCTATTTCTCTGACAAATGAAACATTAGTGCATGAAATGAGTACCTATCATTTCTCTGCTATGTAGTTTTATAACATATAGAAAAGAACTGTCTTCATTTCTTTGATATTTAGGAGGGATTCAGGTAGAGGGATAGAACCAAACTCCTCTTCCTTCAAATTAATTGATTCATTTTCATTGTAATCAGGAAATATATATATATATATACATACACATATATATGTTAGATATATACATAAAAAATAGATGAAAAAATATATATATTCACACAGACACATGTGGAGTATGGATTAAGCACTTGGAATGGTCATGTTTAGAGTCTGTTAAACTCATGCCAGTGTCAGCATATAGTTATTCCAATTAAAAAAATTAGGTGATTAGGATTTATAACATGACTACTATCAGATACATTCTATTTAGAGAAAAGTCAAAACTCAGTGCCAGTGTGAAGTGAAAAACATCTTAACATTTATTTATGTGTCGCTTCACAGATTGCTTTGCTGTATATGCACCCCCCCACCCATTTAGATGAATTTGTTGTCACTACTCTTCACCAACAATATTAAAGGGGCAGTCTATTTTGATCAATAAAATTATTATATTTAAATTAATGCCATGAAATTATTTGGTAATTAATATGCTTATTTTATTGGATAGTAGTGTGAAGCCATTAAAATTACTTAGTATTAATCACTTAATATTAGGAATAAATACTTAAGAAAAATGATGATGATATGAATTCTTTATATAGTCTATTTACACTGCTCCCACAGGATATCTAGGAAAGCCATTAAAAATCATGTTGCATTCATCCCACGTGACATTTTTTAGATGTAAGATCACTGTTTTAAAGAGTTATAATATTTTACAATAAAAGTGTAATCTATACTTTTCACACCAGCAAATATAACGAGATATTTAACTTTTATATTTACAGATTTGCTAAAAAACATGTAAATGGCTTATACTGATTACAAAACTCATCATTTGAGATGCACTTTAGCGTGGTGGAAAAAAAACACCTGACATGTTTATTATCCTTTAGCTGTCGCCCTTTATAATTTTAGTTTAAACTTTTACTACTGCCCTCAATTAAGGGCATATTTATTCCTATATGTATCAAAATAGTGATAGAGCACAGGATTTGTTTTTATTTACTATTTTGAAATACTGAACCTAGATGAGGTCCACTAGCAATCAATTACTTATTTATGTGTCTCACCTCTAAACCGAGAACGATACACCTAATGCCTAATACATAGATATGTAATATATGTTTTTGAAAGAAGGGATGGGTAGATGATATCCAAGAACATTTTGGGGACTTGGTTAAAAACATTCCAGTTTTGGTCCTTTGGGTGGATGGGAATAGAATCACTGAGATGGTCCTGGAAAATATGAACAGATCACTGAGCAAGCTATGATCTTGTGAAATATCGTAACAGGCTTTAATTAGAGCTGGTAATTTAACCAATGTGTCAATAAAGATGCAATCAGGAAGCAGAGCTGGTACTAGTCACTGTCGGGAAGGCTTTCCACTGAAATGTTATAACCAAGCTAGAAAAAGTCTTATTCCAGTGGGAAAAAAGCTATCTGTGAAAATGATCTTATTTTGAAATACTTTTTTTCAAACTCAATTTACAAAGAATTGATATTTGGAAATAGATTTACATAAATAATATATTTTTAAATAAATAAGTAGGTTTATTCAAATAATTAACATACTGAGAGGTATACCTGTTATCGTTAAAAATGTTATTACAATGATCGTTTCTCTTCGTTTATCCAGACATTCTCACCTAAGAATATCTCTGCCTATACTTATTATACATGTTTTGAAAATTGAACTTGGTGCTTAATGGTTTCTGAGTAGGATGAATAATCCATAATGCAGTCTAAAGAAGCAATCTATTTCTACTAAGTACCTAAAACATAAGAACCTCACAGAGTTGTTTAAGTACTCAGTTAATGGCTTCATTTATTTTTTTCAGTCATGACAAAGATAGCATCCTTTACTGAAGGTGATAACATAGTGGATGTGCTCTCCAGTGTTTAATAAACATTATGCTTCCAAGAGGGTATTTAAGAAAACCTACTGGGAAAAATTTGTCCGGATGACTTCTAAAATTGAGCATTGCACCTTGTTTCCTTTACTTGAAGCAACTGGGAAGTAAAATGCCATTGTTTATAAGTTTGTATTTCTTTCACATTCTTGTCAGTTAGAAGCTCAGACCACCACTAGAGGACAATATCTATCTCTGGTATCCAACTCTCAGTGCCCAAGAAATTGTATTAGGAACACGTCACCAAGAAGAGGGAAAAATATTCATTTGTCAAGTACTGAAGAACTAACATTTTTACAAAAATAAAAATACAAACCAATATGAATATGCTTTTTGAAAAGAAAGATGCTAATGAAATTTAAATGTAAAATATTCAGATTACAGTTGTACAATTTTCTCCTGGTCTCATTTATAGCTATAGATATGCTAAAAAGATATATACACATTCTACCGTATATGAAGTCAATAGAAAATCAAAATAAGATATCTAATGAAGATATAAGAAAATTGCCTAACATGTATTTAGATTGTAAATAATTCAAGAAATATTTATGACGTTCGATGTTTAATATTTGTGATTTCAGGGACCACCTGGAAAGGATGGCCTGCCAGGACACCCTGGGCAACGTGGAGAGACTGTAAGTGACCCCAGTCTTCTGATTCAAATTTTCTATCTCAAGCACTTCATCATTTCACAGAAAGATACTTTATTATTAACAAGTCAATTACCAGGTTAAGGACAATGGTGACATTAATTCCATTTAATCTTTTAAAAATATATTTGAAATACATAAATAGACCTATGTTTGTATCTAAACATTTAAATAAATATACTTGAGGACGTGGATGTTACTTGATTTTCCTTATTTTCAATAACAGCACTTAAGGGATAAGCTGATGGAAAAGAACTCATTGTCTTTTGGATACCTCCACAAGGTTGTCAGCCTTGACCCTTTCACATAAGTCTTTGTTACAGATATATTCCACCCTACCCTTTCACCCTTCCACTCTCTAAAGGAGACACATTACAATAAACTGTGCAGATAATATATTCTTCTATCCAGAATTAAGGGATGAAACATTTCCTGCTGTTGGAACTGTAAGGCTGTAATTGGTCTAGAACTATGTCAAATGCATTCTCTCCTCTCAAGTAGGAAAATGGAAATGGAAAAAAAATGTAACTTAAATTATGGGGAACATAACATTAAATACATTCTCTGAACAACTTATGTGTATAACAGAGATGGACAGCGGGGAAACTGGCAGCTCAACTATGGTTTAAGAATCCTGGCGGTTTTGTTTATTTATTCTGCCACTGTTAACAAAACTTTGTATCTGGCTGTTGCAGTGGGATGGTAGTCTAATAAGAAATCACCATGGATTAGCATGTTTCCTTGGAATCAATTCTTGGTTCCTAACATTGATTAATTTTATCCAGATTTCTTAAGGAAACCACAACACAGACTACCTTTGACTGTGTGGCTCAAAATTATCTTAGGGTATTCTGCCAGCATGAACACATATTTGGGGTTCAATAGAAATACCAGATAACAGATCTGAAAACATGATGATTTTCTACATAGGGTAAACAATCTGGCAGCAGCAGCCAATTCCTGTTTTGCTCATCAAGTGACAATTCTTAGTGTAATGACTTCTTAGTTTTAGTCGGATTGTAAACTTCAAAGTCTTGGATTACAAAAGCAAAATCAAGAATAATTTTAGCGAGACCAAAGAGTAAAATTGTTTGGGTTTCCTCTTGAGAAAGACATCTCCATGATGAGCAAGAAATAAACTCTCTAGAGGATAATCCACATTCAAATTTGCAAATGCATTCTCATTCAAATATTGCAGTCAATCATTTTTAACTAAGTCGTGGTATAGCTTCTTGGGAATACCTCTCAAATATTTCCAAAATGTCTTTTGAGGAAGGGGTACCTAGAGAATTATTATAAAATCCCTTTTGACTTTAATTTAATCAAGAGCTTCTGCTTCTCTCCAAAGTAACCATATTATATATAACATTTAAAGT
This sequence comes from Eubalaena glacialis, assembly GCF_028564815.1. Lineage (NCBI taxonomy): Eukaryota > Metazoa > Chordata > Mammalia > Artiodactyla > Balaenidae > Eubalaena > Eubalaena glacialis. The sequence continues at coordinate 104,090,851 of NC_083718.1, forward strand.
TAAAGTGGAAAACTAGCATATTAACTAATATTTCTAGGATGGATATTCTCATCTAGTAGTTTCTTGTAAACAACAGCTAGAATTATGTCTGGAAAATTGTATTCCTGATTTCAAATCCACTTTAAGAACAATAGTGAGTCACCCTATCACCAGGAACCTTTCTTTCTCACCTTGTTCTGTGTTGACTGTGATTCAAAAGATTGTCTTGTCCAAGAGTCAGAATCTAGGGCATCTATATTTTGATATATATGTTTCCTTTTTTTAAAGAAGAAAGTATTTTATTATATTTGAGATTTGTCCCCATTCAGAAATCCTTGAATTGAAGGTTCATTCTGACATCTTACAATTTAAAGCTTTTTAAGACCACTAGGAATAATTAGAGATAGTCTTTATTATACTGAAACAACGCACGTTTGTCTCCGAAACACAGTGCCAAATCATGCTTTGACTGTAGAGGTGATCAGAATAGGAGTTCCATTTTTATTACTCATGTATCAAATTAACTTCTGTTTTTCGGGATTTTGAAAAACATAATTTAACTTATTATCCTAAAATTAAATGGCAAGGAAAGTCTTATTACATGACAGTATTAGAATAATCACACTCCATTCTGATCTAGAAAAGTTTTCTTGTACATAGTTCATTTGTAAGATCCTCAGTGTCAGATTTATTAGATACTTGCAAAACTCTGAATGTTTTGAATGAGCAGGCTTATGGTCAATGATGTTTTCCAGCTCCTTCCAAATCTGTTTCTCACTCAGAGGTACTAGCACCCTCTTAGAACATATGAGTACAAGTCTGGGTGGCAAATTTTTCACAGGATTTCCTCAGTTAAGCATTTATTTTTAATCAGTTAATTTTCATAATTAATTATTATTGTGATCAATTTCGTGTGCTATTCTTGCTCTCACAGTTACTAAGGAAAAAACTTTATAAGACTAATTTTTTAAAGTCCTGATTGCACTTACATCTTCATGTCAAACTCTGTGATTAGAAATTGGGCAAAAGACGATCCAGACAGAGGGAACAGGTTATGCAAACATGTGGTGCATGGCTGTTTAGGGAAAGTTGAGATTGTGTAGAGTTGGTAATGGATATTTCATGACATATGCTTAGCAACGAGTTGAATAGATTTGCTTTTGTGGCGTGATAACAAGTGGACAGGTGAGTGAACCTGACTTGAAAAACTGTAGTGGTCAAGGAAAGTGGCGAGTATAGTTCAAATAAGACAGGTCTACTCGACAAGAGAGAGGAAGCTGGATTTGCGAGTTTCTGAGATGACATGGTAGGATTAAATGACTGAGCTTGAGGACCTGAGGAAAGTCTGGGATCTGAAGTCACTTTGTTAATAAAGGGAGAGAACAGAGGTGGAAAATCAAAGGAGAGGATTCATTTAGTGAGAACAATTTTGAGAATGTTAAGCTGAGGAAAAAGCATAAGAAGGCATTGATAACAATTGTGATCATGGAAGTTATTGAGATCATCTAAGGAGTAGCTAGGATGTGGGACTAAATGCTGTAAACAAATGATAAGAGTAACAGCACTAAGAGCTGTTAGCTCTCAGTGAAAAAGAAAAAAAATATATTATGTATATATATGCTTACATATGTGGGTACAAATTTCCACACCATTAAGTTCCTGAAAAGTTAAAATTAAGCAGTCAAGCTAAGTAAATGCTATAATATATTTCCCTTGAATTGATTCACTTTGCTGTTGTTATTGATAACTCAAGTGGGAACCTGATGGTCTTAAGAATTAATGTATTTTTTTAAATAGATCTTTACTGGAGTATAATTGCTTCACAATACTGTGTTAGTTTCTGTTGTACACCAAAGTGAATCAGCCATATGCATACATATGTCCCCATATCCCCTCCCTCTTGAGCCTCCCTCCCACCCTCCCTATCCCACCCCGTAGGTCATCGCAAAGCACCAAGCTGATCTCCCTGTGCTATGCTGCTGCTTCCCACATGTCGATGCTACTCTCACTTCGCCCCAGCTTCCCCCTCTCACCCCGTGTCCTCAAGTCCAAAAAAAAAAAAAAAAAGAATTAATGTATTTTAAAAATAAGAGAAATTTGTTTTCTTTCCCCATGGCATCAATTAAATTAATTACAAATACAGATTCTTTTCCTTTTTCCTGCTATTAAGTTTTGTTTTTATAAATAATGTAATCACACTTATCTGGAAGTTCATGATACAAGTGTGGGGCTAGTTTCTGCTCTTTGGTTTATAACTTTCTTATTTCCAATCTTATGTTATAATGAATAAAACTTTTGCAAATACTCTTTGCTTTAATTCAGTTCTTTGGCAGGTTTTTCTGTCAGTATTTTGAATCTTTATCCAACTGTTAAGTGTCAGTTAACTCACATGAGAAGGAAATTTGCTAATCATAATGCAGTCATGCAGAATGAATAACCCAGGAGTCTAGAGAAATATAGATACCAGAATATATGCCCAAAGGCCTTGTTTAGTGAGTACATGTGCTCACATCTACTGGATTTTATTCTAATGACTGCATTATATGCAAGGTACATTTGTAAGTATATTTTTTGGGTTTTAAGAAAGAACACTGATAAAATGTTGAAATAATGACAAAGCATGCAAAGCTTTCTTTTTATAAATTTATTTTTATATCTTGTTTATTTTATGAGATTGTTGGAATGCAGGAAAGAGAAATGCATTAATATCACAGACTGTAGATTTATCTCTGTATAAAGAACCAGTGGACTGTTTCAAAGAATGTCTAAATCCTCATTTATTTCATCCATAAACATTTCTTGATTAAAATTTCTATGTTGTCTGACACAGTGAAAGAGGGGTAAGAACACATTTTTTGCTCCAGCTTCATCCCATTTTCTTGTTTTCTTTTTTAAGCTTATTGAAAGTAATCATAGGACTACAGTGTACAATAGTGAAGATGTTAAATTTTAAATATAAAAAGAACTGGAATGTAATAATTCATAGGCATTTAAAAATAAGTATTTTTAGCCAAAAGATGACTTTCTTTTAATGTGAATTATTCAACTATCTCAGAGAATTTTAATTTATGCTTCGTGTCCTGGATAGCTTTTATAGATTTTTTTTTACCTTAGGGGTTTCAAGGCAAGACCGGCCCTCCTGGGCCAGGGGGTGTTGTTGGACCACAGGTACGTTCCATTTACTTTATTTTCCTAACAAGATTTATTTTCTTGTTTATATTTTCACCTTTGCTAAGTTGTGTAAAATTTGCTCATTTTATTGTGAAAAGTTTTTAATTGAACTTTATGTATTTTTATATTTTGGATGGCATTTAAATATATAATTTGCCTACATCAAATGAACTTCAGCAAACCATCAGTTAGCTAAAGCGATTTTTCAATTGCCTGAATGAATAAAAGAAAAGAATAAAATAAATGACAATAAGTCAGAAAGTTCACAATGAAGGTGACATGAAAGCCTGATCATGGCATCATCTGCTAAAAACACCACATAATTTTTAAATAGATTGGCCATCATCTTTTTCGGGGATTTCAAATTATAAAATGACTTTAGTTTTCTGAGTATAAATTAGATTTAGAGGTATAATATATTAGAAATATAAAGCTTCTAACACAATTCTTCTAAAATGTTAATATTTGCATTATATTACATGTTTCTTAAAATTTTTATCTTCATAACAATGATTTCCATCAGTGATAAAATATTAGTGTGTAATCTTTGAGTATATAGAAATAATGGCAAAGACAAGTAGCTTTTTCAAGGGAGGTGGCAGAAAGAATCTCAAAAATTGATGCAGTATCCTGAATTATAGTATTAACTACTTATAGAAAATAGTTCACGGGGATAGAAAACAATGTTTTTATTCTGGTGTAGCGTATTGAATGGACAAGACACATCTAGTTTACTCAGCTGGAATTTTACCCCTGCTAATAACAAATTATAGCAAAAGAGCAGTTGATTGAGTGTTTTAATTATTTAGTTGCTTTAAGTAGTCTTTTCTCAGCCTACAATTAGTTCTTAATACTTTGTAACTCAAACACACACCACACACACACAGAGAAACAAAAACTGCGTCTTCTTTCTAAGAATACGTGTGATAGAAGCAAAAACGAAGAATTCTTGGATTGGTTGATCCCTTTTATTTCAGAGATCACTTTGGAGCCAAGGGAATTTCTGTTTGCTACTTTATAAAGAAGAAAACAGTGTGCATGATGCTCTTTTTGCAGACTTCTGTGTGTGTGCTGAGCCTTCCTTTTAACTGCTTATCAGTTTTAATTTTTAAAAAACCCTCTAAATAATTGTTTTCTTCTTTATTCCAAACAACTTCACAACAATTTTCTGTGGAAAAATCTAACTGAAAGAATGATTCCTATTATGTTATTCATCTATGAACAGAAATAGAATTAGGGCCCCAACTAGAATGTAAACATATTTGGGCTTAACTGAACATTTCAGGTCCTCATGATTTTGAAAATTCATCTCTGCCTAATGCAGACATCTGGTTTCTGAGCCCCGTGTTCTTTTTTGTCTCCCTACTTTAAGGCATAAAAATAACAGGTGTGTTATTGAATATGCATCTTCATTGGATTATTTTTCTTTATTGGTCCTTTTAAGAAAGAAAATTCTATAGCCTATTTCACATGTAACCGTATTTTCATGTTAGGACAAAGGAAGTGATTTAATAGGAGCAATATTGATTGCAATGCTTGATACTCCTTTTTTTGTGAGGTCATGTGAATCACCGCTCATTTTTGTCTCAGTGGTGATAGCCATTAAATTAGAATCAGTTCTACATTCCTTACTATTGAAATTCTGATCAGATGTTTAAGGAAAAATTCCTTTGGGGAGAAATGTTTATGCATTAATGATAAGTTGGAGACCTTCAGCAATACATAATTGAAGGAATTTAAACCTAGAAATGTACACTCAAATTCGGGATAGATGTGTTTTTTATCCAAGACCAAAAAGTAAGAATCTGTTGCATTTTTAGAAAAATAACAGAGAATGATATTCCATAAGCAACTTCAGTAACACATTCCACTGTTTAACAATCTTAGCATTTGGAAACTTTCCCTTTATATATCTTTAACTTAAATTCTTCATTTTGCTTTTTTCTAAGTGGTGATAGAGAGCAACTGGTCACCATTCTCTATTTACACTTGAAATAGCACCACAAACCAGCACCAATCAGGGGACACATAAGTGACCTGACATTTTTCACTTTGGCATTTGCAGCAGTTTAAGACAGTGGGCTATTTGTTATAGTCTTTGGCCGAAAGGAACTGCCAACCCAAACTCATGATCTTCAGGGTCCCCCTGCCACATTGTGTGGACTTTGTCAGATGAACGTAGATTAACAATTGGAAGGTCTGCAATCATGGAAATTCCAAGGAGAACCACTTTGGTTGTTTGGGTTCCAGGGGACATGAGCTTATTATCAGGCAGTGATTCATTGAGTAGTTACCAATGTGGTACCAGTGCCTTTTTTACTCCTGAACTCATTTGACACCTAATATAAAAAGAGGGGAGGGTATGAAATTATAGTGAAAAAACAGTTTTTAACAATACTTGGCCTCACTCTGAAACAATCTGGTATTAAATAAAGAAAACAGCTCTTTGAATTTATCTGCATATTTCCCTTATACACTCAGATTTTAATAAAGATTACACATAATCTTTCAGACTTCTACCAGGTAGTTTACTTTCAGTGCTTTATATGCAATTTTGTAGGACATCATGAAAATAATTGAAAATGATAAACCTTTGTGAAAGGGAGTGATATTTGTTTTGTGTTTGTGTTATCTTTGCCAAAAATAAAAGAGCAATCTAATGAAGATTGTTTATCCAATTTAGGGACCAACTGGTGAGACTGGTCCCATAGGTGAGTGTGGACATCCTGGTCCTCCTGGCCCTCCTGGGGAGCAAGGTCTTCCCGGTGCTGCAGGAAAAGAAGGTGCCAAGGTACACCATGCTCAAGGAATTTTCTTGGCTGAAAATATCCATTTACTTTTTACTGTAGCTTCTCATTACTTGTCCATAGATTCTCTAAATGTTGGTGTAGTATTTAAATGAATGTCAGAAAGATATGTCAGTAAAATATTCAGTTTATTGTATCTCAAGGCATGACTGAGCGATATATAAGAACAGTTAGTTCTATTGACCATAAAACCATCCATTTATATACACTCAGCTGTGGATAGTAGTTCATTTTAATGTATAGGACATTCCACTCAATACTCTCATCATTAAATGGTATTCAGGCTTTACTCACAGTAGTTTAGAGGTAATTACAATTTTGTTTCTGGAGACATGTAGAGTTTACTCTCTATGATGGATGTATATTATATTCTTTAGGGTGACCCAGGTCCTCAAGGTGTCTCAGGGAAAGACGGACCAGCAGGACTACGTGGTTTCCCAGGTGAAAGAGGACTTTCTGGAGCTCAGGTATAATTAACATATTAATAAAATATGTGAACAAAATTGCTTATTAGAAGCATTTTTTTAGGTCTCAACTAAATAAAGATTCATGAGTAATTAAAGGGAAATATGTAAGCATATGCATTGGTTGTCATAATACGTATAGCAATATAGATTAGTGTCTGGAAACACTTCCTAATATTCTCATTTTATCAGCCATACATCTCCTCCTATTTATATTCAATTCACATCAATTCATTTTCTTTTCTTTTCACTTTTCCCAGGGTGCACCTGGACTGAAAGGAGGAGAAGGTCCCCAGGGCCCGCCAGGTCCAGTTGTAAGTATGATTATAGTAAATAGCCATGCTATCCATGATTGCAAATTACAGCTCTTCTTTCATTACTCTCATGCTGTGATCCCACAGTGTGTGGAAGAGAAAATAAACACATGTCAATCAAATCAGTCAATGCCTGGTTTCTACCAGTTGCATGCTCTAATGAGTGCAGAAACAAAAGAGTTTAGATGATTGAAAATATTTATTTTACCACTGCTGTCAGGAGGTAAAAGGAGCTATCTTGGTTCTTACAATACCTGAGGAAATAAATCGTAATTTGTCTGATTCTGAGTACTTGATGAGACTTGAATTTTATCAATGCTCATTAAAAAAATCCCTAAGTGTGAAAGGCATATATCCATTTTGTATATTATCTAGATTGCTTTATTTAGTCAATGTAACCTTATGAAATAATCAGCGAATGAGTAAATATCAGGTTTTTATTTTCTTGTGATACATATAACCCCCCAGAAAGCATTAGAATACAGCCTTCATTTTTTTCCATTAATTTACCTTCATTCTTAGCTGTACTGTGTGAGGTTACCAATAAGAGCCAAACTACCAATTTTAGCGGTTTCTTCTCATTCTCCATTTTATTTCAGCAATCTAAAAAGCTGAAAGTTGCCTTAACTTGCATCTCAACTTCTTTATATAACATATTGAAGTCATACTAGTTGTACCTCCAAAATATTTCTTTAATTTGTCCCCTTTTCTTCATTTCCACTACCACCATATTTGTTCAGACTCTTTCCTTTCTCTCTTTGCTTAATAGTGTCTTATCTCCTTGACTCTCTTTCTTACCCTCTTCTGTTAGTTTTGCCCACTGATTGTAGAATTATAGCTTAATACACAACCTTAGCTCTTCCATTCCTCTGCTTATACATATCTCATGGTTCCACGCTGTCTTTGGAAACCAAACTCCTTATAAGTTTCTTCAAAATTTGATCCCAATCACTATAGTCTATTTTATTTTTCTAAAGGCCTACATTCTAATTCTACCCAATTTAATGCACTGAAATTCTTGCTTATCATACTACCACAGTCTTTATACTTTGCAGAGAATATACTTTATACTTTTCTTCTTCTTCCAGGAAACCCCATTTTTCCTTTCTCTATTTGAAAAAAATCCTACTCATCCGTAGAGATCAAGCTTAAATGTTAAAAATCTCTATAAGGTCATCTTTGGACAATTTGCTTCCATTTCATATATTAGTGAAATTTCTCCACTCTCTGTGCTCTTTGTTATGATTTGGATTTTAGAAATTGCATTGGAATATATTTCGTTGTCTCTTTCATTAGACTGTGAGTTCCTTATGTTACTTTGGTTACATTCACAGCACAATGCTGTCAATATAATCATTCCATATCTACCTATTTAAATTTATCATACATCCTGATATTGGAGTAAAGTGTATATAGCATAAATAATACTGAGAACATAGCAATATAATCTTTGGCAGATTGATTAACATTATATTTAATCTGTAGATCATACAAATGTCATTACAATGATTATGGTGGGTATGGATATCTGATAAGGATTTTTTAAAAAGAAAAATAAGACTTTTCAATAACTATATTTGATATTCATAAAATTATAGAGAACATTTTAAGATATCCAGATAAGTTAGTGGTGGTAGCACGAGTAGGAAAAATAGTTGAATAAGACAGAAGTGCTTATTTGAGCATAGATAGAATCTTCAAAATTTTCAGTGCAATGCAATCTATTTATCCAGAACTTCAGGTTCTAAAGTGAATTTTATTTTGGAATATGGATACATTTTTTAAGATCAATGGTTATTGCATCTGTGAAACCTGAATCATGAGCACAACATTTAAATTGTTTAAAGTTATTTTTTAGGACCCAAGCAAACAATGTTATCTGAGGTCTTTGGACAGTTGAAATCAATATATTTGTAGGGTACATAATATGCCCAGGAGATAGAGATATACTTTAATAGAATATTAGTCAACAATTATCCAGTTACATGTGAAAGAACATAGTAAATATGATCAAAAAGATCTAATACTTATTCATTTAGCATCAAGAACTGTTTATTTGGCAATTACTACTTACTTCCCTGTATACAATTAAGCTCCACAGAAGATATACCTCTAAAAGACTTAAAATAAGGGAAACAATTTTGAAAAGAAACACGCCAAAGACGAAATAGCACTATAAGACAGTCAGTGATTAAATGCCTAATGATATACAAACAACAAATATTAATTGTTCAAGGGCAGGGGAAGAGAAGAGAAATCAGTAAAAGGGTCATGCAGGAGGTGGCCCTTGAACTTGGCTTCAAAGAGTACAGAGGATTACAAAATCATTAAGATCTAGAGAATGATACTAGGAAAGGGATAAGGTGTTTAGGGAACATCTGGTCTCCAAAGTGTGGCACCTTGGGGGAGGGACTAAAGTGTGATGAATTCTTGCTAGGATACAGGTACTCTGCTATGTATTTACATAATATAATGCTAAAGCAGAAATATAATATGCCATATGATTACTGAAGCTCTAAAATGCCAAGTTGAAGTAATTTGAAGATTTGAAGTTTTTGGAGTAAATGGAGTAAAAAAAAATTAAAGTTTTTGGAGCAAACAAATTTAATAAAGTTTTAGGGAAAAAGTTATCATCAGTGTGTAATATATAGCAGAGATGGGAAGGACTCATTGAGCATAAAAGTTCAGTGATCAATGTCATAATATGAGTGAGCCAATGATAGTGGAGTGGGAAGTCAAAGGCCAGTGCAGATGGAACAAACACTAGGAAGGCAGGGTAGTAGGATTTATTACTAAGATTGGATATGGGCAGTGAGGAAAGATGAAAACTGAATGATGACTTCAAGCTTGTGTCCTTGGGGGAATGACAATTTAGTGATGCCTGGTCAGTTTTACCTGGTCAGGAACAACGACAAACACAAAACACTCTCACACGAAAGCTCAAAGCCTCTTAGTAGTCACAAAAGATTTTAAAAGGCTTTTATACTTTGCTAATAGAAATGCTCCACAGATGCTGACTGTGAGTTTATTTACCTGGAATTAGAATCTATTCTTACAATAAATTAACATACCCAATTCAGTAGGTATCAACCAATTAAAATTCTTCCTCAAAGTTGTTGGAAAAGGAACCACTAAAAGGAAAGACATCATCCACATTTATTAGTTCTTTATGCTATTACTGTAATTGCTGTAAAATATAATAAAAGAGGTTCATGGTGATGACTCCTACTCCATAACAAGTGCTAAACAAGCCTCAGTTTACTCCAGTTAAAGCAAATACATGCATGTGAAATATGATTTTGAAAATTTTTAATTCCAAATTACCAAGATTAAAACAAAAGTTGTTGATTTTCTAGATGTAAACTATAATTTATTCAGAAAATTTGTTCACGTTAATTCTCATTTTTTGAGGTTAAAGACTTAGGGGGATTATCTTGCAATTGGTAGTAAAAACAAAGAATAAGGAGTGCTGACTTCTTTGGCAAGAAAGATAACATGTTCTATTTTGCAATGTTGATCAAAGATGTGACATCGAAATATCAGAGGAAAATATCTGGTCAGTTGGTGAGAGACAATGAAATTGTAATGCATAGGGATAAAGGTGTAAGAGTATCCTGTAGAACTCCTGAGTTTGTATCAATCTCATATTAACTTTACCTTAGGGATATTGACCAAGTATTGATAAGTGCAGGACTAAAATTTACAGGAACAGAGAGGGATAGAGATTCAGCACTTATGCATACTAAGGAAAAAATATTAAAGTGATGAGTTCTCTAAGGAAAAAATGTAAAGAAAGATGTGGATGGTAAAGGAAGTAGAAAAGGGAAAGGAAATTATTAAGAGTATTTATTCTTTCAACTCATGCTAAGAACTTTATAATTGTTATCTTATTTGATTCTTGCAACCTGGCCCAGTAGATATTATCTTTCCATTTTTAAAGGCAAGGGATCTGAGACTTAGAGAAGGTAAACAACTTGCCCAAGTTCATAGTCCTTTGAAAACGAAACGCCACAGCACATTACATAGACCCATTTCCAGATATGTGTATCTCTTACTCCGTAAACATTGGCCTAACATTCTTTATCTCTCCCTCTCTCTCTGTCTCTCTCAGTTGCAGTTTTCCAAGTCCTCTTCATCCTTCTCTATTTTGGTGAAAAATTTGTCAAAAGGAAAAGAGTTAGAGGAGCTAATATTACAGCTAACTAGGCTTTAATATTCCTATATGTGCTCTTTATAATCATTCTTAACTTGAATGAATCAAAGATTAAACTGCTTAAACGGATGTACAGGTTGAATCCTTAATGACCATAAATATTTTCCAGTATATTATTGAATCCTTAACTTTTTTCCTTAGAATACAATTCTTAAGGAGAGTGGTTGTGCTGTCTTTCTGGAATACTAGAGAAATAATAAATTCCCTCATTGCATAGGACATCAATGAACTAAATCTAAAAGCAGGGTTTTTATCAACAGTTCTTGCTCACAGTGAGATTTGTAAAGTGTGTACATGTCACAGTTATGCACGTCAAACACTATACCCTTTCAATATATTCTGGCCCATACAAAGCAAAATATATTTAATAGTCATCCACCTATACCTGTGTGCATGTATTCATTTATAAAAATATTTAACATCTATTCTTTTTATTCATAATCTATTCAGTTGGAAACATAGGCCAGACTGTTTGTATCACGTTGTTATGACAGCCTATAGAGGTGGGTTTATTGAACTCTGATATGTCTAGCTATGATGCCATTGGCTTGTATTTAGAGAAACTATAACGTGTAGAGTTGTATCAACCAAAAGTATCTATTTGAGGATATGGGAGATTTGTATGCAAGGCTCCTATTATGAGTATCCTCAGAAGAAATCTCTTACTAATAATAGCATTAGAAATGTTTGTAGTTTCTTGAGCAGTTAGCTGGGTTTCTTTTTTCTTTTAACTGTTACGAAAATTAAATTTCTCTTTTTGTTATGACTTACAGACATAATGGGGTCAAATTTGGGACACAGTAGAGAAGATAACTCCTTGCTTTATGACTGTTTTTGTAACTTTTTGTGTTCAACTCTATACAAAAAGTACATATAATGTACTTTAATATTATCTGCTTTATTTTATTAGAGTTACTTTTTAAAAATGCTGTACAAGACCCATTGCATTGACTTCATAAACCATCAATGGATCATGACCTGCATTTGGGAAAAGCCTTGGTCTCTAGTATGCATTTTTAGATTACTAATATTGTTAGTCCTATTTTTTGCCAATAAAAAAGTTACTTGCTTATTTACATTTCTTACCTAACATTTCTTATTTATATTCTCTTTTATTTATGTCTTCCCTGTAAGTCTTTTCTTATGGAAAACTATAATTAAATAAATATCTGAATACGCCAGACAATCTATTAAGCTGGAGTTTTATAGATTCATTAAATGGACATTTCCTGCATAGAGCTTATGGTTTACTGAGGATGATGGATGTGGAATAGATAAAATAACATAGTAAATAATGAGTAATATATTAAAAGATAGAACAAAGAAGTCGAAGTGAAAACAATGTTTTTTCCCTAAAGGAATTATGTTGGAGTTAAAGATATAAATAAAAATCAATTTGATCTATGACAAGCAAGTTTTTTATGGGCTAGACTTAGTCTTGAAGTGTTCATCACTGTTTTAGTCCTCTTAGCAAAGAATTGGTATCTCAATGTCATAGTTCTCTGAAGGTCTATCTACTCGGAGTGAATGTATATTGAGAAACAGTTTTTAGTGCTCCTGCTGAAGACAAACAAAGTTATCCCGACAGGATACTGTGACTTTGGGCTTCTAAAATCTGGCAGAAACCAAGCGCTCTCCGTATGCGTGATGATGTACACAAAAGCTGGTAATAGATGCCCATCAAAGCAGGGCATGTTTTCTCATCTCAGAGGGTTTACTCGCTAAGTGGGTGTCTTGATGCACACACGCAACGCAGGAAGAAGCAAGGGGCTGTACAGCAAGAGAGGAAGGCAGCGCAGCGTTTTTCTCATATGTTGAACACAAACTGAGTAAACATTTTATATTTATGTTAACACACAGTATATACAAATATATTATGCAAACGAGTTCTCAGATTGCATTTACCACCTATATTTTCATAAAACAAAATCAAGGAAAATGTATTCCCTAAGTAATCTCTCCCTCGTATGCTTTTTCTGATTAAAAAAAAAAAAGTCCCCTCGGGGACTTCCCTGGCAGTCCAGTGGTTAAGACTCCGCGCTGCCACTGCAGGGGGCATGGATTCGATCTCTGGTGGGGGAACTAAGATCCCACATGCCGCGCGGTGTGGCCAAAAGATAAAATAATAATAATAATAATTTTTAAAAATCCCCTCATTGCCAACAGTTATTTCTCTAAAAATGAGGAGATTAAAAAAATAAAATAGTGTGCTGGTAAAGGCCCTCTATCCCTACAACCACATTTCTTCCCCCTCCCCAGGAGTGGGAGTTAATATGGAGAACGTATATGGGGAGGGGGCAGACACATAGCTGCTAAAAGGTAAAAGTCCAAGATTTCACAGCTGTGCAACGTATCAGTCTTTATTCCTTTCCTATGACTCCTATTTCATGATTGTCCCCTGATGATTCTCTTTTTCTCTTTATGTGCTATTATTCTTCCTGTTGTTGTCTCTCCTTTAGGATTTTATATGCCCTTCTTATCATAATTCCTATTTCTTCTAATTTTTTTTCCACTTCCCATTCCAGAGAACCTTCTTTTCACTGGCTTTTTACTTATTTCTCAAACAAGGAACTGGACAAGTTTTTAAAAGGATTACACTTACTAACTGGGTCATATGCTATTCTTTTTAAAGTTAAAGCACACTTTCTCTATTGGAATCCGTTTAGACCTCAGGGGGCTATTATGACATCCAATCAGGATGAATCATGTAGAGAGATGGTGGTGGGATCAGTGACCAAAGACTGAGATATTGTAGGACTTTAACTTAATCATTCGGAATTTATGTTTTAAACTCTGGTCATGCTTGATATTTTATCTGAATTTTCAGCTTACCTGATCTCAAATACATGTAATCTACAGAGTGAGAATTACCTCAAACTAGTTTTGCCACGAAGGTCAACTTGGCTTTACAAAGAGAGGGGCAGACTTTTTTCTTTTTTTGCTTTCTACTTGTATAGCTCTGTTCATAAGAACTTGTGTTTATGTTTCTTTTCCTCTCTCTAGTGGGCTGCCTTCTAATTGAAAGCTGATGAGATGATTTCTCTGTTTACCCCTTTCCTTTACTTTACAAATGCTTCTCAGAATATGAAACACCCAGTGAACATAACAGAAAATATTTATCTGGGGTTCTTCTGTGTGTGAAGAGTTAGAGGAATAACCACTATTCTCATTGCTTCAAGGAAATAAACTGATGCTGTTGACTTGTGTTTTATTACCATTGCAAGGTTTAGGGAAAAAGGCTGCAGAAGAGGATAAAGCTAACGTAAACTTAAAGAGAGGTCACAAATTATAAAAATGTAAATTCCTCTCTTTTAAAAATAAGTAAATGTCCAACCTTCAGTTGAAAATAAGTGACCTATAGTGGTTGCTGTTTAGTATTAAAATAACAGAATACTTCATGATATTACAGCTGTTATAATTCCTGTAATCCCATATATACCTTTAGAAAACTTTTAATTTACCATTTGTCCATTGCTATTTAAATCACAAATTGGGGAAATATTTTTATAGTTTTTAGCCTCTTTTTCTCTGAGTTCTTTCCAATTAAGCACTTTTGACGGGTAAAATATTTATCATTGCTATAGAGATGAGTATGTAAACAGTTTAAATTAGGATTAAAAATACTGTTTTGTGGGAAAAGCTCTACTCTTAACAGTATGGCCTTAGATATACCATACACATTCTAGATCTTAATTTTCTCTCCTGTAAAATTTCACTTCTGCAATCATTTGAGATTGCATATCTACTTTTAAAGTACGTAGCTGTTCATGTACAGTACTCCAACATCTGTTGCATTCATACTTTAGGACAGACTTTAGATGTATCAACACATTAATATCAGAAAAAACAGAGGGCAAATTATTTCTGTCCCTATTTTGTTGGCGAGAAAATAGAGCCAAATAGAAGTTAATCAGTTTCTTCAAGATGGGAAAGCTAGTGGTTTCAGTGCTGAGAAGGAAAAGATCACACATACAGTTGACACATTTACGTAGGGCTTGCTATGTGCCAGTAAGTACTCGGAGGGCTGAAGATCAATTTAAAAAACAAGCAAAAATTTTACCTTTGTGAGCCTATTATTATCCATTTAACCTATGTTTAAACCCAAACATGTTCATCTTAGATGTCATTGTTCACTTATCTGACAAATATAAAGCCCTCTGTTCTTCACTATAGCCAGTTATAGGACAATGCAATACATTCTATAACTATAACTGTCTAGCCTTTATGGAAAAAAAATGCATTTGCAGTGTGAGCTTCTTAAGGGCTGACACCTGCCATAATACATTTTGTATTCCCAGTCAGTGTCACAAGAGAGTAGAGTCTCACTATATTTTTGTTAAATGTGTAAATGGGTTCTCTTTTTAATATCGCATTTAAATTTTCATTTTTTTTTTTTTTAATTTTTATTTATTTATTTATTTATTTATGGCTGTGTTGGGTCTTCGTTTCTGTGCGAGGGCTTTCTCTAGTTGTGGCAAGCGGGGGCCACTCTTCATCGCGGTGCGCGGGCCTCTCACTATCGCGGCCTCTCTTATTGCGGAGCACAGGCTCCAGACGCGCAGGCTCAGTAATTGTGGCTCACGGGCCCAGTTGCTCCACGGCATGTGGGATCTTCCCAGACCAGGGCTCGAACCCGTGTCCCCTGCATTGGCAGGCAGATTCTCAACCACTGCGCCACCAGGGAAGCCCTAAATTTTCATTTTTAATGGAATTTCTTCAGTGATTCAATTGGGGTTAAAGGATTCATAAGGCTAACTCTTAAAAGTTGACCTGGGAATATTTAAATAAGATCTGTATGTTGATAACAGCATGTGCTTAATCAGTAGGTATCATCAGAGATTTTCACTTTTCATTTATAGATGTATAAAATAAAATCACTGCAGAGCATGCTGTTATCAAAAATATCTAGACGGTATGAATGTCAGAGAACGACTGTTTGGACAAAGGAGATAAGCATTGCCATTAATTCTTTTAAGTTTTCTCATTTTAGAAAGTGTTCAACCAATATGAGCTTGTTCTGGAAGAAGTGGTCTTAAATGGTTTCTGTTTCTTCTACTTATTAAAATTTAGCATAATATGTGTGAATTATAGTGGTACAAACAATCAGGGAATTTTTTTCTTCACCATTTATGAAGTACTCTGTATTGCAGGAAGAAACTTTGTGTGAATCAGGGCACATGAGCTAGACACTGGGCCTTATGGCCACCTTTACCTGAAAAGTAAACAAGTCGTACAGGAATTAAATTACATTGCATTTGTAAAGTACTTAGCACAATAGTTGTTTAGTAGGCTCAATAGTTGGAAAATAATAAATGTTCTTAGTATACACATCTGCTTTCTAGTGAATTTCCTCTTTTATCATTCTGGTCTCATAGCTGTCAAGCTCAACACAGTCTAAAGTGATATCTTCCTCAGGTAGTCTTTGAAAAGTTGGGGTTTAAATTTAAAACAGAATCAAAGAAAAAGGTTTCATGGTCTGACATATCAAAATTGCATCTCTTTTTGTATCATCAATTACAAATAAAATATTTCAGCACTTAAATTGGATGCTTAGTTTAGAGTTGATAACGCTAATGGGTATTAATGCTTTTGTGAGATTTTACAAGTAAAATGTTAAAACGAAAATGTAATACACCCACCCTTGTATGCACACTGATCCTCAAGAAATCAGATTTTTCAGATAAGTAGAGATTTATCTTTAGGGATGATAGAGTTTACCTGAATAAAACAGAATCACCCTAGTCACACTATATATTGTTTTCTGTTTATACTTAATACCAAAAAAGAGTGCTTTCATTACTGAACTTTTTCTTTCTCTCTTTTCTGTAATTCAGAATTCTTTGCATTCCTCTCAATTTCAGGGTCCTTGCTCTCCTTCTCCTCCTCCTTTTAATCCTTGTCTTCCTCCTCCGTTCTCTCTCTCTCACATTGTCCGTCTTCCTCCCTCCCCTGCCCTCCTTCTCAGCCTCCAGGCTTCCTTTGTTTCTTTGCTGTCTCTGATAAGTAGAGACAAATCTTTGCATTCCTTCAACTTTTAGGGCTGCATTTCTTGAATGCACTCAGAGGACTCTATTCTCATTTTTAATTTCTGCATTGGCCTCTGGAATCATTCATCCAAAGTCTGCCATCTGGTTAACAGTCACACCACTTGTGGTTGACTCTTTTGCATAAAATATTTTAATATTATTAAATTAAAAATAACATTTTGACAGAGGACAGATGTTTATTATTTAAAAAATACTAACTGAAGTTTTTCCTTTGTAATCTCTTCTTCTTTAGTATTTGAATTATGATTGGTAAAAATTTATTTTTCACACAACTCTTAATTAATTATTATCCATCTGACCAACAATTCCTGAGTTTGTTTTCAAAATATATACTCATTATAGCTCAAAAACACCACTTTTTGTTTATATCAAGTTCAAGTGTCGTGATTTCTTTAACCATATTTTTGGTGAAGTTTCTTCAGATTATTTCTATCTCCTATCTCCCAAGTTTAAGATACTCTATAATTAAAACAACCATAACCATGGTTCAATTAGTCCTAAAACAAAGAAAATGAGAAACAAAATCACTTTTCTAATGTTACTCTTAAGTTGTTCACAATAATCTCAAATCTATAGCCTATGCATTCATTTTAATTGCTTTAATATTCAGACACCTCACAAAATAAAAAAGCACTCTATGTAGCTTGTGAATTTAGCCAGAAAAATAATGTCAAGAAATTACATAGTAAATATTCTTGCAATCCTTTGTAATCAAGGAATAGTTCAATAAAATTGAATAGGTACTACATTTAAAGAAATTCCAACTCAATAGCCCCTGGGAGTCATTGATGTCTTCATTAGAGAGAAGCAATGGTTGGCTTTGTGGAGAAAACACAGGGAGGAGTCCAAGGTCAGGGTTGCTCTTGACTAGTTCCCTGATTATGGGAAAGATAGTTAACTTCTTTGAGCCACAGGTTCCTCATCTTTAAGACTGTCATGCTACAGCTGCACCAAAAATGCAATGGAATCTTTGTGAGAATAAAATGACAAAATGAATGTGAAATTGATTTTTAAATTGTAAAGCACTACATCAATACAAATTGTTGTCATTATCATTGTTCTTATGTTCATATGTAGTTAGTTCTCTAGCTAATAAAAATAGAAATTAGAACAAAGTCAATAATTCATATTTGTATAATAAAATGACTTCTAATTACATAGGGAGAGTAATATTAGAAAATAAATGTGACAGTACTGTATTTTCCAGCTTTTATAAATCATTTCTTTGAGTTTTAAAATGATGATGTTATTATTTAGACTTCTTAATTATTAAGGAAAGCTGCTAATAATCATATTTTCTAATATTTCACATTAGTTCAATCCTGAAAGAAAATGGTAAATTATAACTTAGCCACCCATCAAGGAATCTAATGCAAAGACAATATTCTTGTTATCTTTCAATAAATAAAATTGGAAATGGTAAATAGGTTATCTTTGACCCTTACATGACTTAGTAAATCTACATTTGCATTTCTTTTATTCTTGCTTTAAATAATGTTTTCTTAAATTGTTGATAGAGGTAATTAATATGAAGGCAGTATCCACACTTTTTAAAATTTTACATATTAGGTATTTTTAAAGCAAACTAATTGAAAATATATAGCCTCTATTTTGAAACTCAATTGGACGTACCTAGTCAAATGTGAATTAATGGCTAGTGGTTAGTGTTCATAATAAAACCCAATGGTCCCTACAGGATTCTAAGATAAATTTAAGGACTTATTTTCAGGAAAAAGTCCAAGCTCTGGGATAGTGATTATTGAACTTTATTATGTAAAAAATTATATTTGTACCTCAAGGCAATGACAATTTCTGAACTCATTTTTAGGACTTTGAAATTGTGATTCAGCAAGTTTGAGGTGAAGTCCAGAAATCACTTTGAAAAATGCTAGTCTAGACAGTGTATCCTGCCAATCCAGAATAATACAGGGAGAAAATTTATAGGAAGGTACTGTTGGATTTATGTCTTATAAAGCATTGTGAACAATTGTGAACACTTCAATGAAAAAAGAAAACATCTGTAAAATATTAAAGATATATAATTTTGAAATATTTTTCTTCTTATCAGTATTTCTTAACTTTAGTATCTGTGCTTAATATTGGGGCTAGAATTTAATCTTTTAAATTGTGAGTACTGTTCCTGTCTGAGATCCTAAAATTGTCTAAAAGTGACTTTTATGTTATGTAAACTGTAAGATTTCACAGCTAAATAAGTGAATCTTAAGTGTAACTTTTTCCATCATTAATAACAAAATACCTTTTCTCCCCTGTACTAGGGCTCACCAGGAGAACGTGGCTCAGCAGGAACAGCTGGCCCAATTGGTTTGCCAGGGCGACCAGGACCGCAGGGTCCTCCTGGTCCAGCTGGAGAGAAAGGTGCTCCTGTAAGTAATTTCACGGAGGAATATATTATACTGTCATCCTGCACAAGTTATTACTTTGTGTTCAAGGATATTAGCCCTTCATAGTCCACTGCATTCTTTCTGCCTATGTGCCTGGCATATAAACACACTTCTTTTTATATTTGTAATACAGAAAATTTCAAATTCTTTAAATGAGATGACATTTTTCCACATTTTATGAAACCCTAATATCTGTGGGAGTTGGATATTATTAATGTGAAAGGCTTCTGATTTTGTTCCTTTTAAAAGATAAAATTGGACTTTTGATTAAAACCATACTTTGCTGCTTTATATTAGAAAAGGGTTCACTTTTCACTCCTCTTGTAGTACAACTTAATTTCCAATCACTTTCATGGTCTGTAAGTGAAACGCATAGAAAGAGGCTGCACTTCTCGTGTGATTTGAGTTTTGATCTACAGTGAAAGAGGTGGAAAACATCTGGTCAATTATTTTATCTTATATTTATTTAATAATTATGGCTATATTCTGTTCATTAGGTTTAAGTTTCATCAAGATTTCTCCCCTAATTTTGTTCCTGTTTTTGACTTAATCATATTAATTTTCTAAAACGACTAAAGCATTCTCTCATCATCCAAGGTTAAAACACAAACTTGTTCAGTAAATATATATAAAAATTGCTGACCGTTGTATGCAAAAAATACGAGTTCAGTACTTTTGTGTATATGTAAGTTTTGACATATATTATCTAGTTTAAACCTATAATTTTCAAAATACCTTTTAATCACTAAGGCCTTAGTTTTAGCAAGTTGAGTCAGATTTAGCAAGCTGCTTTCATTGTCCATTGACATTACTGTTTGTGATCTTGTTTAAGTATTTCCAAATTAAAGTGACTGTTTTTCTGTAATCTACTACCTTTTAGACACATTTAGAATATTAGAATAGGACCATATCACCTGTGGTTAGAATTTTTTGGTGACAGAGAAAGCATTTTTAATTGCTGAGAAGTTTTTAAAGCAATATATTTCCAGCTTAGTAAATTTGTTGAAAAATTAGACATTATTTTCTGACATGTTAAAAGACAACTATAAAAAATTGTTCTTTGGCTCCTTCTTACAATGTCTATAATTTCCGACCAATCTCAGGCACTAAAGATTTGTCCATAAAACTTTTATAGTGTACTGTGCACTGGGAGGGGATATAAAATATATAGATTCAGGCCCTTTCATACAAGTTCATTCAAAAATCCAGGGCACCCGTATATTGGCACAACACAATGAAGAATGTATACAGAGAAAACAGACATGCATTGCTTTGTATACCAATTGAGAATATACTTATTAGAGAAGCCAAGAATCCTCTGAAGATAATAAGTTGAAGGCTGGGTTTTAAATACCTTGACTTTATGAAGAAAAAGTAAAATATTGAAACAAAGACAAGACTATGGAAAAGTATTGAAAATGATAATAAATTACTTTGGTGATATAGAGGAGAAATTATTGACAGAAGCCCTTTTCAGAGATAAGATTTGGCCCAGGTTTTGTTGGTGATTGGTGGTATTATGAGGAGGGAGGGAAAGGAGAATGTTCTGCCTGCCCGTTCTCTCTGTTATTCCCACCACCAACAAAAACTCCAAGGTGTTCGTTCCACTGTTCTTTTATTCAACAAATAGTTATTGAGAGCAACTAAGTGCTGGACACAGTATTAGGTAGTACTTTTGAAGAAGTTATCTATCTAGGGATGGTAGCATCAAATGGTTATAGAAGTGTTGGGTGAAAATACCCATAGTCCTCCATGCAGAGGTTTAGTAAAAACTGATGGAGACGTTGGCTAAGATGTTAAGCAAAGTCTTTTACCTCTTCCTAAACCCAAATATAAATCTGATATAGTGGTATAGATTCCACACAGACCAGGATCAGAAGAAATAAACAGCAGGTGATTCCTGGCTAGAGATTATGTGTACCGTAATGAAGGCAGAGAAGAATTAATCTGTCTTATTTACAGATACTCTCATATAAAAGGATTGATTTTTGGAGTTCAGTCTCTCAAGGAAATCCAAATTAAGGAGAAATATCTGAATCAGCTCATGTGTTCAAAATAGTGACACTGTGAATAGCACAGCACATTTTGAGTGGAGATAGGTTTGAGACATTGCAGTATTTAATTTGAAGGAAATAAAAGGTCTCCAGTGGACATCAGAGGTATGTGTTAAGTGATAATTATGGCATAGTTTTGAAAAATACAATAAGATCATATGGAACCCAATAAAGTAATAAACTTGTTAACTTTGTCTTATAGACATTTTGTTATTTTTGTTGTCATTAAGCAATTAACTAACTAACCTTAAATGGCTACTCTGGGCCACAGGCCAGCGAGGTACAATGGAATACAAAATCAGACAGCTTCTGCCCTCACACAATTTACTGTCTGATGGGGCATTAGATAATAAGCAAAGAATCACTAAGTACATGTATAATTTCAAACTCTGGTTAATGATATAAGGAAATGTACTGGTGTATGTCAGCTTATAACAGAGGGACCTAAGCTGGAATCAGAGCCTTTCCTTGGGTAGGACATTGATGATGGAATGTAAAAGATGAGGAGGAATTAACTAAGTGGAGGGTCCTCCTAGGGGCATTCCAGGCTAAGTGAACAACACGTGCTCAGGCCAAGGGACAGGAAGGGTTGGTCCATAGGTAGTAGGAGCCCGGTAATGGTAGACCACACTAGCAGCTTGGTCTTTATCTTAGGAATGGTAAACAAGTAAATTGACTATAAAGAATGTTGGTAAGATGATTGTCTCTCTGATTGCAGCACAGGGGATAGTTTGGAAGTAAGAATAGATATGAGATAAGAAGGAAATATTTCAATAGTTGAGAGGAAGTCTACTAGTATTTTGGGGTAAGATGTTAATGGTGGAGATAAAGAGAAGTAAATATATTCAAGAGATAAAACTTAGTCATCTTAAAGGGACAGGAGGTGGTGAGGGACAGAGGGGTGGGGAGCAGGATAATGTAAATGCAGGAACTAATGACATGGATTCCCAGCTTGTGTAATGGGAGGAAAGATAGAACCACCAGGGAGACGCAAGAGGGAAGAGATATGGGAACATATGTATATGTATAACTGATTCACTTTGTTATAAAGCAGAAACTAACACACCATTGTAAAGCAATTATACTCCAATAAAGATGTTAAAAAAAAAAAAAAGAACCACCAACTGCAATCAGGAATAACTTTGTGCAGAACTGATGAAGTCTTGACTTTTAGGAAATCATTTATTTAAGCTCTGAAAGGATTTTTTGCCATCTTTTATATATATATATATATTTATATATATAAAGCCTATACTTTTTAACTTTTTAAACTACACAATATAGTTAAATTTTAAAAGAGGAAAATAACGTCATTGTCAAAAAGTAAACAAAAATTTTTTAAAAGCTAACAGCCATGTCATTTTGAATCAGTAAAAGCGGCAATGAAACAAAATATCAAAATCTAGAAAAATTCATGAAACATTGTTAAAAAATAGAAAAAGTCTACACAGAAAGCATATTATAAAGTTGGGTATACGAGCAAATGCGTTTTATGGTTTTTGAGGCCTGATAGGCACTGCCCAGCTATTTCAGTAGCAGCACAGAAAAAAGAGTAAAGGGTCAGTGAGTTTTCACAAACATCGAGCATCTGATTTATCAATGTATAATGCTTGATTTCAAAATGTGTGATTGAAAGAAAAATTCCAAGTTGAGTCTTAATTGTTTTTGTGACCCATAACTTGAGATTCATAAATTGTTAACAGTGTTAGTATTCTTAGTCACGAAAGAATGTAGAGATCTTTTGTGTTATCATTTGCTACTAGGAAATAGCAATATATTGGGAAAATATATTTTGGGGGGAAATCAAAGCAATTTCCTTGTCAAATATGGAAGCCAGAGTATGACTGTTGTAGCTGTACTTAAAAATTGTAACAATAGCTAATTTATAGGTTTCTTACAGCAAAGTAATGACCTGATGGATTTTCAATGCAGGGAGAAAAAGGTCCCCAAGGCCCTGCAGGGAGAGATGGAGTACAAGGCCCTGTGGGTCTCCCAGGGCCTGCTGGGCCTGCTGGCTCCCCTGGAGAAGATGGAGACAAGGTGAGTGCTCTTTATTCATATTAGTGCATCCTGTGAAAAATAAATTTTTTCTTAAGAATCCTGGATATAATCTCTTCTAAGATTAGATGTCAAATCTAAAGATATCTTTTCCAAAGTTTCAGTACAGCTTCCTTGTGCTCAAAAGTTTTATTTTAGAGGTTGAGAATTATCATTATCCCATGAAATAGTATGTAGGATATAAACAAGACAAGAACAATGGTAGTGAGAAAAAATAACAGATGCCAAAGTTGCTTATCTATTTTTAAATATATATGTTTCTGAAATAAACGTGAAATTAATTTAATTAATTACTTGCATACATTTAGCTGTGGTGTCTTGGATATTGCAGAATTAAAATTTAAGAATGAGCTGCATACATATTTGATTATCCTATACTTCCCTATTTTTTACTAACGTGTAAGTAAAGATTCTAAGCTCCTGATTTTGAATGTATAGCTGTGTTGTTGTGTTTGAACTGAATATATTTTCTAATATTATTGTGAAATTATATAACAAAATTTATTAACCAGTGCTCTGATAATGTGCAACATTTTAGCAGTTGGAAAACTAGGAGAAAAAATAACTGATTTTTGATTAATGTGTAATTATATTTTTATATAAATTAATGTATTTTCATTATTAGTTTATACTGGTAATATTTCAGACAAAATTGATTTTGTGAATTAAAAATTCAGCTGCAGTATTCCTCAAAGTTCAGTTGACTTTTGTTTGTCTATATACTAATCAATACTAGAAATCAATATTAGTCAATACTAGAAAGTGAGAAGCAGGCTTTTCCAATTTAAACTGTGACATTAAATGTTAGTACATAATTACGTTAAAGTAAAATTTAATCATACAATGATAGTGATGACAATGCAATGGCAGGTATGGCATATTAGAGATAAACTTTAACTCAAATCTTTCAAATACAGGGTGAAATCGGTGAACCAGGACAAAAAGGCAGCAAGGGTGACAAAGGAGAAAATGTAAGTTTCCTACTTCTTATTGAGGGGGCATTATTCATTTAACTCCTTTTGGTGTTAACCATGGATATTTTTTCATATTACTATTCCCTTACCTCTCCGAAGATTGTAATATTACTACTATATTACCTCTGTGGGAACTATTCAGTTTGAGATTCAGTCAATTTTAATAAAACCTCTTTTCAAATTATGTGTTAAGAAATGCAATAATTCCAACCCTAAAAGCCACAGAATGAGACTAAAGCATCAGCAATTTTACCCTCCATTGTTTTTGCATCGTTAGTTCAAATACCATATGGTTTAAAGACAAATAATATCTTAAAGTTGTTATGAAAAGGATTTTTAACCTAGTGGAAACCTGACAGGGCCTCAGGTACCCCAGTGGTCCCTGAACCACACCTCCAGAACCTATGCTTTAAGCATTCTTCCCACTGTGTGGCAGTTTTAAGAAAAAGAACAATCCAATCCAATGACTCTTTAGTGTCTGGATCTTTTGTAGTGCCTGATCAGTTATTTATATTGAAAAAAAGGACAGTTAAGAAGTAATATTTATGTATGTAAGACTCATAAAGCTATTGAAATCTACTGCTCAAAATAAGGAGTTCCAGTATACTTAATATATAATACTGAGTTTGCATGTGTTTACATATAAAGAAAATTCTGAGGTTTCATATATCACTACTTTCTGTCATATAGAATTCCCCACATCCTATTTTTCATTTAGAAGATAGCATATGGATGCTTTTACATGTGCTCTTTCTGACACATACATATCTCATTAAAGAAATCTGGTATTTTGAAAATTTTCAAGTGTGAAACTTCAACATGATTTATATTAGCATAGAAATCCATTTTTAAATATCCACAACATTATAGTTGAGAATGCTTTCAATAACTGCCAATTTAAAATTGATTGCAAGTAGGCAAGTCTGAGTCTCGAAGAGTAAAATAAATAATGGTTGACTGCACTGAATGCAAAAACCTTTTATTTTTTTTCCCCAAGAAATGTAGAGATGCTTAATAGATTTTGATCAACCAAATGTTCTGCACTACATAGCTCAGGCTCCTCTGGCTTCAGTTTCAAAATTACAGATTTTTATCTCACCGCAGGGTCCTCCTGGTCCCCCAGGTCTTCAAGGTCCAGTTGGTGCCCCTGGAATTGCTGTAAGTATTCCTCTTTGTTCAGCAAATCTAAATCCTTACCGTTCTCTGATCAGATTTATGAACTGTCACATAACCAGTCGATTTCATGTGGTAATAAGTTTGTATGCTTAACGTTAAATCAAGTTTAAATTATCTAATGTAGCTAACCAAGCTGATCTTTATAAACAAAAAACACTGTGACTTCATTTGAAGATAGAGATAATAACCAGTTGAGAAGTACTTACTTCGTAGACAATTCTGAACATTATTTTCCCTTTTTAAATAGCTTTTACTTCACTTGATATACGTGAGAAAATCAAAATCAGTCATATTCCAGAATCAAATAATGTAAGCAAAACAAACAATGGTATATTTGCAGCAGATAATGGAAATGTAACTTACTTTTTACTTGGTTACTTATAAATATACTGATTAAATTAGAAATGGCTATATTTTTATAATGACTTGTAGCAGAATCACGATTCTTCCAGTTTGTGATAATTTCTATCGGTCTTTTCTAGGGAGGTGATGGTGAGCCAGGTCCCAGAGGTCAGCAGGGGATGTTTGGACAAAAAGGTGATGAAGGTGCCAGAGGTTTCCCAGGACCTCCGGGTCCCATAGGTCTTCAGGTAAGATGTTCTCTGAGTTGCACACCCTTGTCATTCCCACTTACTTTTCACACCAGGTTTTCTGGAAGTTGTAAAACAAAACAGCTTTCCTTCTTTCTATCTGGGAACTAGGGTACAAAGTTTAAGTATAATGACTGTTTTACTTAAATATGTGTCTGAACTTTAACTGCTTTTAATCAATTATTATTAATTTTTCTGAAGCTGCATCAGCCCTGGTTTCTGTTTCTGGAGTTTATTTAGCCCCACCATAGGTATAACACCCCTTTTCTTCATCCTCATTGTATTTGGAAAATGAATGACAACCTTCTTTAAGTGTGACAGTAAGAAGCAAGATGTTAGAAGCGTTCTTTCACACAT
The DNA here is from genome assembly GCF_028564815.1 of Eubalaena glacialis. Lineage (NCBI taxonomy): Eukaryota > Metazoa > Chordata > Mammalia > Artiodactyla > Balaenidae > Eubalaena > Eubalaena glacialis. The sequence goes on from NC_083718.1 coordinate 104,117,457, forward strand.
CTCACAGCAAGAAAATTAGTACTCCAGATGGCTAGCAAAAACTAAAAGCCTTTTGAGAAATAGCAAACTGTCAATCGCAACTATTAACAGAAACTGCCAACAAGAAATGTTAAACAATAATAGGTAAAATAAACAAATTAACAGTAAATTGGTCATTTAAAATAACTTCTTAAATTTAGAATTATAATTTGTATTTTATGAACACTTTCAGGAGAGGAAATATTAAACTGTAAAACATTGTAAGCTAAAAAATTTTCATTCAAATATGGCTTACAACTGGGTTCTTAGGCAAAACATTGCATAGTAGACATCTGTTCTGAGTTGTTTTTCCACTCTTCCATGTGATGTTAACTGCTTCCTACAAACTTTGGAAACGTCTGACTTTCTTCTCCCACTTGCTTATTCAATACCTACCTAGTGATCCTCTGAAAGATTATAAAATTTTGTTTTAAATGCTATTTGGGTGCCATGTGAATATTAGTTATGCCACATTAGCAATTTTAGAAATGATTAAATTAAATCATCTAGTTCATTGTACTCAAAATTTTGTGAAGTTGTGGAAAAGTAAGTAAAAGTTGAATTTGTGTAAATTTAATTTTTATCTCAATTTTCATAAGTAAAGTCATAGAATATTGGTTTTTAATATTAACTAGCTTATTATATATATACAAATTATACTGTAAAAATATAATTATATTATCATAACAATTATTGTTATAACACTCAATGGATGTCTACCAGTGAACAGGATGTTATAATTTTCTACTTTTTTTAATGCCAAAATAATTATTTTTCAACTTGGAAAATGTAAAAACTTCATTTCATATTTGTGTTTAGCCCTTTTATACTTGTTAGACAATAATAAATAAGCAATCCTGAGTAGTATATATCAGTATGTATGAGAAGTACACATATTTGAAAACAACAAGGCATTAAAAATTAGATTGCCAATGGATATATTACCACTCATTTTCTGCTTTTTCAGTTAACTGATTATTCTGAATTCTATAAGGTTGTAATTTAGAAATTTAGTTATCATGATTAAAAAAGATGCCTTGTAGCTTATATTTACAAGATATTATATTTAAAAAGTCTTCATTTCCACAGAGTAAGAAATGTCCTCTTTGATGAGGATGACTCAATAAATCAGTTCCCTGAAAAATTGATTATATTTTTCCCACAGCTACCTCTTTAAATCAGGAATCTGAAAAGATGCTAATGTAATTAACATGTTCACAATCACATCTGCATCTTTTAATTGAGTCTTCATGGCAGAATAGATATTAGCAATTATAATAGACAAAAATAATAATAATCTAATATTCTGTTTAAATGACTTGATTTTTCATTTCTATGTTTACTATTTGTTTGCATATGAAGGAGACATATAGAATGAGAGTTCTTGGCCTGAATTCATTTTTTTATTTCATCACTTATGTAGTAAATGATTTTAAATTGACAGACCTTAAAACAGAGTCTCTCCATGCATAAATTACTCCCTAGGAAAGAGGTAGGACATGTGAAAACTGATTAACACTGGAGTGCAATTTTGCACGTTTAGTTCCTGCAACAAGAGAATTTGACTCATTATGTTTCTATTAATTTTAATAATAAGAACATTCTGTCTTAACTCGAACTATAATCAAACTTCATAAAAAAATACATATTTAAATATTTTTCTATTGGAAGGTTTCTATTGAACTAATATTAGGAATAATCATATGCGCAAATAAAAGATGGAAATGCAGACTGGGCTTGTTATAGAAATAAAAGACAACTATGAGTGAATATTTATATACCATTCAATTTGGGGATGCACTCTGTACTAAATCAGATGCACTCTGTACTAAAAGTGGTGGAAACCTGTACAGAAGATAAGGAATGTGATTGTTAATTTATACAGTGTTTATAAGAACTTAATTATGTTTAAGCTGTAATGCTTACTACTTAAGGAAATGTACTTAAAGTGAAATGTTTATTTCATCTGTGTTAAAAATCTACTTGTCTGTTAAGAATTTGAGTTCATCAATGAATTAGAATCTCTTAGGTTGTGGATCTTGGAAACTAAAATTTTAGGGATCTCTTTCAAATAATTTTTAAGCAGGCTAAAATCAGAAACACTACCTGGCTCTTTCCTCCCAGGAAACCTACTAGGAACTTCTCTAGTAATTCTAGAAGCTAGCATCAGATGACGATAACTATTTGGGAAGTACATATGATAGGCTATTTTCCTAGACATCTGACTGATATATGAGAAAAAATAAATGACATTCTGGTATATGTTGTTCATTATAAATCAGTAATTAAGATTTCCTCATAAAAATGAATATATGGAACATTAAACAAAGTTTACAAATATACTCGGTAAAGTACCCTCTCTCCAAACTGAGAGTCATATGGAATTAGTAGGTCACAAAAACAATTTAGTGGGTTATTACCAGCATTAAAAAATGAAATATAACAGGATAAGGTAAAATAGAATAAAAAATAAAAATATCAAAGATCATCATCTATCCATTCAAGGTAAGTATTACTTTTTGAAACCCATGTTTCAGCTATTTTACATGTGCATGTTTACTAGGTAATAAGTAAAATATATTTATTACTGTGTGTTTTAGTCAAATACTTTGTAGCCACTGTGTGTAGGACCAAGTCAATAACTTTACTAAAATATCAGTAGAAATGTAGAGCTTATGTAGTGTGTATTTTTTATTTCTTAAATAGATTATATCTGACATACTATTGTAAAAACGTTTAAATATGTATAAAATGTATGATTTATATACGTAATGGTAACCCCAAAAACATTTTAAAAATTAAAACAATCCATAATTCTACCATATGAAAACCTATTACCACTTTTACTATTTCTGTCCAATAGTCATCATACCTATTTTAATACATATTTCACAGTTAAATTTATAGTATACATTCATTTATATTTGTATTTAATACTTATCATAAACATTATTCATATTTAGAATATTAGTATCATAATTATAGTCTTATAATATTCCATTAGTTTATATAACCAAATTTATTTAACTATGTTTTCTTATGATTAAACATCTGGAATAATTGAGAATTTTAACTATCATAGCTAGTGTTACAAGAAACATCTTATTGCATGTAGCATTTCCTGTTGATTTATTTTCTTAGAATTCATTCATTCATCATAAATTCAACATTTTATTAAAATCTCAGTTTTTCCCTGGCCCTCTGCTTATTGTTAAGAGATAAATAATTGACACCTGAAATAGCACTGCCCAGTGAGGATAAGTATGTAAACCACTGGTATAATTGTGTTTTTAAGTGTACATTCGAATATGTGCAAAGTATCATTGTGATATGAAAGAGGAAATATAAACAGCTCTGCATGGGGGAACTAGTCAGGAAGAGCAAGAGGAAGTAAAATAATTTTTCCATAAAGACGGGGCCAGGTGAAATTTGTGTGCAGCTGCTCTGAGTTTATTCAGTAGCACAAAGCCTCTCCTAAAGCACTTACACTGCAAATGAATGTAAAGGAAATGGATTGAGAGAATAAAGGAAGTGTAATATATCAGATCTCATGGCCTATGAGTTTTTAAGATTCAGAAGTGGAATTAACAGATCAAAAGTTCAGAAGAGGGCTTCCCTGGTGGCTCAGTGGTTGAGAATCTGCCTGACAATGCAGGGGACACGGGTTCGAGCCCTGGTCTGGGAAGATCCCACGTGCCGCGGAGCAGCTGGGCCCGTGAGCCACAACTACTGAGCCTGCGCGTCTGGAGCTTGTGCTCCGCAACAAGAGAGGCCGCGATAGTGAGAGGCCCGCGCACCGCGATGAAGAGTGGCCCCCGCTTGCCGCAATTAGAGAAAGCCCTCGCACAGAAACGAAGACCCAACGAAGACCCAAATAAATAAATAAACAAATACTTAAAAAAAAAAAAAAGTAAAGTCTATTAATTAAAAAAATAAAAGTTCAGAAGATATTTGTAACCCTGGATATATATTGGATGGAATATTTATTTTTGAAAGAGTTTTGACTATACCTAGCTATAAAATCCTTTCTGGATAAGGTGTTTTAAAATAATTTGGGACAAGATTTTTCCAAAAAATTTTTACAATGGTAGTTCCATATACTACTCATAAAAGATGGAGAAAATGATTTAGTATTCATAAATTCCCAGACCAAATAATGTGCTTAGTTCTTGTAACTGAAATCAAACAGTATATTATGCAAAGCATAAATTTTATTAGTGAAGGTAGATATAAGATTCCATCATATGTAGTCAATATTTGCATTATAAGTATTTTGACAAATGATAGTTTGACTCAATTTCCATGTTCTTATTTAACTTATATTTAATTTTTAATTCTATATTAGAAATTAGCCAAATATATATTTTGAAAATACATGAATGACTTTTATTGTTTTCTACTATATTTTCTTAGGGTCTGCCAGGCCCACCTGGTGAAAAAGGTGAAAATGGGGATGTTGGTCCCATGGTAAGTTTTTATGTTTTAGAATTGATGTATGCTGTGAATTTCCACATTACTAACATCTTTCTTAAGGTTTATTAGTATGAACAAAGTAGCCCTAAAGACTATGACTTTTCAGATTGATGCCTCCCTGATTCTCACCCAAACTTGCATCTGCCGCTATTGAAGTCTCCCCCCACAGTCTTGACTAATTCTCTATCTTTTCTCTTTCTCACTTTGGAGTAGTGTTTTATACATATATGGTATTCTTTGGTTGATGTATTGTTACATATTTTTTATTTTGATGTGTATTTATTGTTGAAGTGTATATAAACTGACACGCTTCAGTTATTTATTAGTCTTTAGCTCTGGACTTTGATGTGAAACAGGTAAATAATAGATAATAATTAATAGGATAGATAATTAATAATAATAGATAATAGTTAATAGGATTTAGATAATTAGCAAATGTTAACACAGTATTAAAAATTAATTGTACTTTGAAACAAATTCTTAATTTAATAAGGAATTCTGTCTTAATCAGAATGCTATAACATAAAAATTTGCATTTATTGATTCTGGCTTTCTCATCTAAGTTTAAGTCTAATAATTCAACTAAAAACTTGAAATACATATATTTGTTGATTGAGCACTACCTTGGTTAAGGAAACAATTAGCCAAGGTCATTGAAATCTATAATGAAATGTAATGAATACATTTCCTAATTGCTCTTTCCCTTCAATAAACATTGCCCCCAATATTTGCTTCCTTCAGAATACATATTTTGATATTTTTACATTTGCATGTTAGATTTCATTTTCTTCAAATAAGAAATTATTCTTATTACAATAAACTTAAAAACTGAGAACATAAGTATTGCTGATTCAGATAACTAATTAATACCTCAAACAGCATCACTTACATAGCAAACTCCTCTCTAAATATGCTTGCTATGGTTCCCTGAATCATTAATACATTCTTGAAGTAAGGGGTTCTGGCCACCAGTATTTTATAAAAAGTGCCCCAAGGTAATCTTAAAGCACAACCAAGAGAGAGACCCTTTGTTTGAGGAAGACAACTAAATAGTTAATCTTATTCCAATTCTAGCATATGTAACATGAGAGCTGACATAAAAAACAAAACAAAAATATACAAATAAAAATATGGAATTAATGAATTCTAAATCTACTCAAGCACCATTTCCTCTTCAAAGTTTATGTTCCTTTTATACTCTAGCATTCTAGCATATTCTAGCCTAAAATATTTCTAGCTGTATGACTTCATTGTGCCAGATAGTAACAACAGACTTTTCTAATTTTTGATTAAATTGTTCTTCCTGCAGTTCTAATTTCCCCATAGCTATGTGTAAATAATCATTTGCTAACATGATGTTGTATCCATCACAAATGACTTATAACCCTGATATGCTTCACTGACTATGATTTTGCAGGCTGAAACTTCTTTTAGTTTTCTTAATCACAAAATGAAATATCAGAAATGCATTTGAGTTTAGTCTTCATAGACCTTAATATTCATCTCTTACAGGGTCCACCTGGTCCTCCAGGCCCCAGAGGTCCTCAAGGTCCCAATGGAGCTGATGTAAGACTGTGAAATATGTTAATTATTTTGAAGTTATATAGATATTATTTAATAGCAGGTAGTGTCAGGATATAATGGAGACAATTACACTCCTGTTAAATGTTTAAGTGAACAAGAGCTCAAGGATCATTTACTCACTCCATTTTATTTTACAGGAAAAGAAAGGCTTTGTAGGGAGCTAGGCCTCACAAATATAATATAGGTACAAAATTTACAGTCAATATATATTAATATTTATTGGTGAGTGAGAAATACTAGCTCTAAGAACTGCATTGTTCAGTTCAGCACACTGTCTTGCACATAATAACTGTACAATGTTGCTGAATTGTTTCCAATTTAAACTTTATCTTTTACAATTGCTTGAGGAGATGGTTGTAATTGGCTTGATTGTACTAGCCTAGGTCTGTACTCCAAACAGCCTTTATTTATGCATCTACTATCCAAAAGTTTTGTATTTTGTATTTTCTTTCTATAAAATATGTCAGAGTAATATGTGCATGATAATATGTGCACCTCTTACCATGTAAAAAATGTTTCCTCTCAACTGTATAAAGCTTTCCTCCCCCAAGCTTAATTGTTGACTGACTGTTCCAATATTACAGGAATGTAATGCCGTATTTATCTTACTGTTACCATTAACAAATTTATAGGCTTTGATGTTCTGTTTCCATTTGACTTTCCCTTTTCACAAAGAACAAGTCATTTATTCTTGTCTTTATTGCTCTTCTATTATTCCTGCTTTTAATTTTGGCAGACCAGAACTGGGTAAAATAGATTAGGCACAGATGTACTAGAAATGCTTTTAGGTTTTAATTCCCCCTATGTAATTTAAAGGTTAAGAGATGATTTATATTGTTTTTTGCATGGATTACATAATTCATAACCAGAGTCATATTTTGAGCCACTAAAAATATCTACAAAATCATCCTCTAAATCTGATCTCTTCAATAGGCAGAGAGATTGAAATTATGTTCCAAGTATCAACTGACATGACTAGAGTTGGAAAGTCTCCTACCTTATCTTCAAAATTCTGGTGAATTTGAAAATCAATTTAGTATAATTAAATTATTTGCTATCCAGTAAATTTGACAGCTCAATAAAGTTCATCATTTTGTCTCATCTTTCAAATGACTTGGAATATTCTTGCATAATATTTCTCTCCCTTTGAGAACAACTGGACATATATTTATGATTATATATTTTATTATAAGAGCAAGGATAACTGTATTCCTTTTCCTACACTACAGGGACCGCAAGGACCCCCGGGATCCATTGGTTCAGTTGGTGGTGTTGGAGAAAAGGTAAGGAATGCAGTGATAGACAGTTTGAAAGAGCGAGAATTGAGGAATTTGACAATATTAGCTAGTATTAGACGTGCTTTTAATAGTTCTGTCTTTCTAAGTATTTTACACATAGTTATATGAACTACAGCTCATCTACTCTAACAGTTAAATAATTAAAGAAAAAGTGATTTAGAGATATCACATTTTTAATTGACAGGTATTGTGCTGAGCGGTGGATTATTTCCTTTAATCAACACAGCCACTCCATGATGATGGCATTATTATTATTACCCACATTTTTAGGCTGAGTGAGCTGAATCGTAGAGAATTTCAGTAATTCCATTAAGGTTTTGTTATTAGAAAGGGACTAAATCAGGATCCACTCTAACCCATGTAAGTTTCACTAAACTGTGTCTCTAGTAACCATTCATTATTGAAAATAGAAGAGATTGGTAACTGACTTAAAAGCAAAATAAGAATCCTTCATATTACAAAAGAATTAATCATTCAGTTCGTCATATTTGGAGTTATATTTTCATTACTAATACTATGACCTGTCTTTGGCACTTTTCAAAATAGTTGGCATGTGCCATAATATCTGGGCTCAGAATAGCTTCTTTTTTTCATGAACATGATTTTATTTAAAATATCTGCTCTTCCTTTTTATGAAAATGTCAAAATGATCCTCTGATTTGTTATTTATGCATTCATTCTCATTTCTTCAAAGAATTTTCAAGAAAATTAACATTGTTATTTGCTTTATTTAAAAAATAATTTACCAGTTTTGAGGGATGAAAATTAAATTTCATACAATAAAATATTATGCAGTGGAAAAAAACTTAAAAATTTCCTGAGTTTGCTTCAGTTTTGTTAATAAATATCAAAAGTATAGACTTATCCTAATCATAAAAATGATTCTGTTGTTTAGTCTCAAAAATTTTGACATATCATATCTTATACTCATTCACTTATCTTAATCAAAGTATTTGGCCCTCAGAAAAACAAATGTAGTAGGTTGAGAACCTAGTATTTTGGTGTTTATTTCTTCTCAACACCCACATTCTAGTATTTTGATTATAATTAATTTTATATGATTAACTATTATATAGTTTCTTAATTACTAAATTAGAAATACTTGAAAGTTATTATCTAATTCTTACTGCAAAAACGGTCTAGTTTTTTGTTTTTTGTTTTTTTTTTGTTTTTTTTTTGGTCTAGTTTTTTTGATTGACCAACTCTTGGTTTATATTCTTAAATTTAAAGTTCTGTGTTGAAAAATGCAGATAAGTTGAGAGTGTAATTGAAAGAACTTTTTTGTTGAATTCAGTTGTCATAGAAAGAATAGCAGAAGAGAGGACTGGTGTCTAATGGTATCATAGTAGTAGACTGATGAAGATGGCCCACACCTTTCCTCTTTCTTCCCTTGCATCATCCTCTTTCGGCTCTAATACTGACCGGATAGTTGTGAGAACTAGACTCTAATTTTAGTTTTTTGCCGATATAGCAAATTCTAAAACCATTTAATAGTCTTTTCAGCTTATTTTACTTGTTTCCTAAAGCTTTTGTGTGCAGTGGGAAAAGTTTTAAGTGCTTTAGTTGCTTCTTTTATGGTTTTATCCTCTGTGCTACCCTTGAAGATAAACATGGATGCCAGATGTTTGGAGTTTTGGGGAACTTCTTTTCCATACTGTTTCCATTTGTTTAAAGCCTATCTGGTAATACTTGGCCAATTTTGAATCTTCACAGAATGATTCAGTCAATCAGGATGGCGTTTGACTTCTTACAATTAAAACATACCTGAATCTAAATTTGTTATACTAAAAAAACGGAGTTTTAGTTTTTCTCTGTTTAAAAAAGTTTCTATGTGACAGCAGGATAGAAATGAAACGCTAATTTTATTTTTTTCTTCAAAATCTAGGGTAATATACTTTGATGTGGATTACAGATTTTTGATCAACTCTGATTTGGTTTGAATTCTTCCCCGTTTCTATTTTGGAAAATTTATTCCCAGTCACTAATTCAATGAAAAAAAGAAAAGAGAAACTAAGATACTTTAGTCATGCTGCACTTTGCTTAAATAAGTTTAACTTGTTTTCCATATAATATATATTTGCTATTGATAGATTTTGTACTTTAGTGTTTTCTTCAAAACAAGGAGACAGATCAGGATATTACCTTAAGAATGAATACATCTGTTATGACTTTAGGCATACAGAGTAATTTGCTGTCCCTTCTGAAGGGGGCTTTAATCTTAACAAGTGCACTATAGAATGGGATAAAATAGTTACATGATAAATAATAATAAATGTATAAACTAGCACCTCCTTTATATGCCAATACTCTTCATAGAATTTATATTATTGTATTTAAATCAATTATTATTACTTAGAATAAACATGGTATAGCCTCATTGATACTAGAGATATTTAATTTGTATAATGTAGTCTTGTTACAGTGTTTTATTTCTTTCCTTGTGATTTTTGTCCCATCCCCTTTCCAAAGATTTTAAATGAGACCTTTATAGATTTAATATTAATTTCATCTTAAGTAATTGCTATTCATATTGTGCACACTTATCTCTAATACTCAAAAAAGGTAATTTTCATATATATATTAGAGAAATTAATATTAATGCATTGCTCTCAAAATGAAGAGACTTTGTAGTAAAAATTTTTCTTTAAATTTTTTTTAATGTTTTTTATTGTGGTAAAAGTCACATAATATAAAACATACTATTTTAACCATATTTAACTGTACAGTTCAGTGGCACTAAGTGCGTTCACATTGCTGTGCAGCTCTCACCATCATCCATCTCCCGAATTTTTCACCTTCCTAAACTGAAACTCTGTCCCCTTTAAACACTAACTCCCCATTCTCCCTCCCTACTCCCCTTACCCCCTGACCCTTGGCATCTACCAATGTACTTTCTGATTCTATGAATTTGACTATTCTAGGTACCTCGTATAAGTGGAATCAAACAGTATTTGTCTGCACCTACTGTATATTGGAATGCATTTTTAAGATTAATTTAATATATATCCTACAAATAGATTGTACCTTCTTTTTTTCCCCCGTGCTATACAGTAGGTTCTCATTAGTTATTTGTTTTATACATAGTAGTTTATATGTCAATCCCAATCTCCCAATTTATCCCACCCCCCCCTTTCCCCCCTTGGTGTCCATACATTTGTTCTCCATGTCTGTGTCTCTATTACTGCTTTGCAAATAGGTTCATCTGTACTATTTTTTGACAATTATTTAATCCTGTCTCTTCACCATCTATTATTTCCCTCATAAAAAAAAAACATAAACAAATGGAGTCATTTCAGAATCTAGTTTAACTTTATAGTGGACAGGGATTAAAGGGGAACAACAAAATACACAGATCAATAAAAAACACAAAATATGCAGTTATTTCCCTTCTAGTTCTAACTCTTATGATATCACTATGAGTTAATGTGGTACATTTGAAAACATTTTGTACATAGTCAATAGATTTCCTGTATTTCCTTTTTCCCTAGCTTTATTGAGGTATAGTTGACAAATAAAAATTGTGTATTTTTAAGGCATATAATTGATATTTTGATACATGTCACATTGTGAAATAATGCCCACACTCAAGCTAATTAACATATTCATCAACTCACAGAGTTACCATTTTTTGGTTGTGTGATGAGAAAACTTAAGATCTACCCTGTTAGCAAATTTCAAGCACACACATTGCTATATATTAGATCTCCAGAACTTATTCATCTTGAGTATCTGAAATTTTGTACCCTTTAACCAACACCTCCCCATGGCCCCCACTCTCCAACCCCTGGTGACCACCATTCTACTCTCTGCTTGTGTGAGTTTGGCTATTTTAAATTTCACATCTAACTGAGGTTATGCAGTATACTACATATATTCCATATATAAAGAATTTAATATGGACATTTTACAGTTGATTTGAATGGCAAACTGCTTAAGTCTTTTTCAAAGATGTGAATAATGACTCATAAAAATATCTCTTGCATATTTTTCCATCATACTGGGATAGATGAATGATTCATTGCTTTGAAAATAATATAAATGCAATATTTTACTTGTAAAGTTTATTCAAGATAATTGGAAATATTTGCTACTTACTTGAGAGAGAAAATAATTTACACATAATAATACTAATGAATTCTTAGAAAGTACTTGATATCTTCCCTCATTATGCAGATAATTCAAGAAGTTAAAATATGTGCATATTCTCAAAGAATAAGGAATTATGTACACAAAATAGTCTCTCCCCTGGAATTATGTTTATATTTAATATAATACATTTCAAACCAATTTATGAGCAGTGGGTCTGTGCCAGGAATATTGGAAATAGCTGAGTTAAAAATTAAAGAAAATTCAGGCCTCACATTTTTAAAAAGTTTAGAACAATTTTCTCTTCAGAGTTTCTAGTACTACTGATTTTGTATAGAAACATGGTACATGAATGTATTGTATTACTTCACTTGGATGATTACTTGAACCGAATATTAAGTTTGTATGCATTTCTAAGTGTGAAGAGTTAGTAACAGACTTTCATAAGGGAAGCCTACTAGGCTAGGAGGTTTATTTATTATTGCACTGAGCCATAAAATAGCCATCCACATCTACACATGGAGATCATAAAGACTACCAATATATATCCTCAAACGGAGCAGTTTTAATTAGTATCTAAGTATCTATGCGTATCTTATAAATAGTGTTTTTATATTTATTTATAGCTCTACTTTAGACCTCTTTAGGCCTCTACTAACTAAATTTTATAGGATTATCAAAATACTATGAAGTTGTTTGATTATTATAGTAAAGTAAATTCATATTTTAGTAAAAAACATTTTAAATTGTTTAATCCATAAACTTAATTATAATATGAATATTGATGCAACACAAATACACAATTTTTAAGAAACATGCAAATGTCTGTTTTGTGTGGTTTGGTGGTAACTTGGGTTAATGCTCTGGGTATTAACTAACTGATGAGAATTGTAGCATCCAGCTTATCCAGTTCTATCTCCCCACTTGAGAAATAAAAGTATTGTCAGTAATAGAAAAAGTTTATTCTTTTTATCAAAGTTGTCCCCTGCCTTTTAAATAATATAATGAGTTAAGGACTAGTTTAAAGTGTCATGGTCATCATTGAAGGAAGTTTTACAAATGTGAAACATTGTTTCTGTGCTATGATACTCTTTTGATCTCTTCTTTATAGGGTGAGCCTGGAGAAGCAGGGAACCCAGGGCCTCCTGGGGAAGCAGGCACAGGCGTAAGTGCTGGCTTATTTTCAATGTAGTGTGTTATGGATCAGATATTTCTTTCAGAGTATTTTAAACATGTAGCTTAACTCCTAGCTGTGATTCAGTTCCTTTCACTTTCCAACCCGTTAAGAATCATCACAAATGCAGAGCCTTTTTGTTCAATAATTTTGCCTATCCTCTGCATGTTTTGATTCAAACAGAAACTGAAAAAAAATTACATTAGCATAAGTTAGAACATTAGAACTATAAGTTGTTTATTGCATATATCTTTGGTGGACTGTCCACAAAAGAAACCAGCAAACCCTGCTACATAGAGTAAACATTTATGAACTGTATTAGCATTACATTATTCTAACTTAGATTGGTTTAAACTGGGAATGAATTTCACTCCCAGGAAACATTTGGCATTGTCTGGAGACATTTTTGGTTATCACACTTGGAGGAATGGTAGCTGCTGGCATCCAAGTAAAAGAGACCTGAATGCTGTTAAACATCTTGCAACGCATGAGACGAGCTCCCACAGCAGAGTATTGTCTGACCTCGTATGCTAAGGTTAAGAAACTGATTTAAAGCTTGTAAGATAATCATTCTTTTTCTTACGTTGTGTAGGGTCCCAAAGGAGAAAGAGGAGAGAAAGGAGAAGCTGGTCCACCGGGTGCTGCTGGACCTCCTGGTGCTAAAGGACCATCAGGTGACGATGGCCCTAAGGGTAACCCGGTAAGTGACCTTGGCCCTCTTTAAAGTGGCATCTATGTCAAAGCCACTTGAAGCTTTTCATAGAAAGACTAGAAATCATGAGACTTTGGCCCATAGCTGGTGAAGCTGACTTTTCATCGTTTGATGTATTCATAAGCATTCTCAATTCATTTCATTTTTTAAAAATTTTCTAGCAGGAGAAGAGAGATATTCTCATATGGTTTTACCATGACTTTTACCTCTTAAATTTCAGAATATCATGACTTTATAAAAATTTTTCGTTTATTTCCTTTCCTTTAAAACATTATTTTAGGGTCCTGTTGGTTTTCCTGGAGATCCTGGTCCCCCTGGGGAACCTGGCCCTGCAGTAAGTATCATAGAAAAACAAAGGAATTATTTTGCTGGGGATTGTTCCCAGTTAATAATTAAAGAAAAGTCTTAATTACTTCAGTGGATCCCCAAAAATAGGAATAAAAGGAAGATGTAAACTGTAATCACAGCTACCAGAATAAAAATTCATATATTTGGAGACTATCAGACTTGTGTTGCATGATTATTATTATCTCTTCATTGGGTTAGTTTTCCAGACTTTGTTGAGTTGTACATACTAATTATCTGAGTAGCCGCATTACTATCATTTCAAAGTTACAAGATTTTTGCTTTTACCTCAGTCCGTTCTAAAATGCAAATTCTATCTCAAACTGCACCATATTTGTTCATGGTTGAAGGATGCACTGTCTTTCTATACTAATTACATCCTCTCCTTTCCTTATATTAAGAGCATACTATATTTTAAATTTCATATCATAGCAATTTCATACATTTTATGGAAAGAGAGATACCATAATCCTTAAAAAAACCAACTGAAAGAATATAATAATACTTTTATTTGTTTATCTGGTAATAATTTTTCTTAAGGACTAAGATGGTACATCATATCATTTTTTTCTGATAAAAGTTAATTAATAGTGAGAAATACCTGGGTTCATTTTCTATTGCCCATTATAGGGTCAGGATGGTGTTGGTGGTGACAAGGGTGAAGATGGAGATCCTGGACAACCGGTAAGTAAGCACACTATTTTTATTCAATCTTTGTGTAGTCTCAAGATATTTTTAAAGAAATAATCAGAAATAATTACACTTCCAAAAGCATAGCTATGTGTGTACATATTCAGGTATATTTGAATTCCAGTTTAAAGTCAGTCTTACATGGAACATTTCTTACTTGATGTGATTTAAGAAATATCATCAAAGCCTTCATAATAAAAACTGTAGTCATATCATACTAGTGATTTTGTCATATTATATTACATTGAACTATCTCTCCAACTGTGTTACGTGGAAAGTCATTTTAAAAACACAAGTAAGAATTAAATGAAGAAAACTAGGTTATCAGCCTATTATTAGCACGAATTACTTCAATTACTAACCGGAATGAACTCAGCATTTTTGGACTCTATTTTTAATTTGGGAAATGCAGTAGGGGGCTTTGACCACATAAGTTTATTTAGGGAGGAAGTAAAGGAGGGCACTAGCTTAAGTAGGAGTCAAAGACAAACTGCACTCTTAACATAACTTTGTCTCTAGAGCCATACCCACTGCATACTTGCAGTCAAAGAGATATAGACTTATTCTGTGTAGATAAGACTTGTGGGTCATATGCCAGCATGTTGCGTACTCCTTGGAATAAAAATGCTAGTGTTGCACAAGATGAAATTAGAGGTAATAGATTTATGGTTCACAGATGTATGTGATATGCATAGAATTATTAACCATATAATTCTATTAATTAGTACATCTATTGGATGCTTGTCAGATATAAACTAGCACTTTAAAAAAACAGTTTTAAATAGAAGGAATTCGATTCACTTTTTTCCAGCTGTGAAGAAGTTTTCCATATGAATTTACCAGCTCGAATTATAGATATCTGGAAGAAGTTTAGGTATCTGAAATAGGACTAAGATTTTCCAGGAAAGATAGATGTGGAGAAATGAAGAAACAGGTTGGCTTCAGTCCAGATTTTGAACAGTGCTGGGAGCCATCGAATAATACCCAATTGCTTAAAAGGTATTTTTCACATTTTTTAGGGTCCTCCTGGCCCATCTGGTGAGGCTGGCCCACCAGGTCCTCCTGGAAAGAGAGTAAGTTTTTTAAATTCTTTATTTGAAACATCTACTCATTATCCATTGTGTGTATAAATTTATATTATATTTGTAAGCTGTAGGCAGCGCATTATAATGGTGCTGAAACACATATGTCCTAGAGAGTGATTTCTTAAATTTGTCAAAATACTTATTAAAGTAGAACACAATTTAATTGACAGGTTTAATCTGTCACAATGAAAAATAGTTTCCCACTTCTCTGTGCTTAGGTCTCCGCTGTACAAATGCCATAGGCTCTTATAAAAGACTCTGCTGATACCCTGAATTTCAGCTCATGGTATCCTACAAGGAGATGAATTGTCCAAACTCCAGTGCTTGTTGAAAATGTTATAGAAACCTGAATGCGGTATCAGTAGAATGAGCTCAGGAATCAACATATAATGTTAGATTGCTTTACACTGTCAAACTACTCTGATAGGATTTTAAGAAAGAGCTATAGTAAAATATAAAGGGCTTGTTCAAAATATTGGCTACAGTGGACCCTAGGAGATTTGCTTTACTGCCTTTTTCCCACTATTATACTGTTTTTATAATAAAACAATCCTGTTGACCTGCCTCTTGCAGCACTTCTATTAATACACAGTGTTCTCCTGAACCTCCTTTAGTCTATTTTCCAACCTATCCATGAACAAAATATTCGGTCAACATTAAAATATATTTCGTAGGCTCATTTCCCCTTCAGTAATCCAAAGATACAGAGCAATTGGGGCCACTCTGGTTTTCTAATGGTAGCTTTATCTTAGGAGAATTTTCACACTACACATCTTCCTATACACAGAGTGTGACAGGTTTTAATTCTGTCTCTCAGGACATAAATTGAGTCAACATTTACAAGCAAACACTTCTCTTTGCTGGAAATGAACTTAGTTTATAGTAAATATTTTCTCTGAATACAATTTTCTTCTCACTGACCCAAGTGCCTTTTTTACCTTTCTCCTCCTCTTCCTCTTTCTCATTATTGTTATTAATAATATTATTATTTTGTTTGTTTGTTTTCTTTTTGTCAGCAGCCCAAAAGCATAATCTTGATAGAAAAAGAAACATATCCCAAAACAACCATTGGGCTGTTATTCTTAGAAAGTAATTACAAAGTGTAACATGATGTTGAGATCTGTTGCCTGTTTTTGCCTACAGTCTGAATGTTCTTAAAACTTTCCAAATGGATGAATATCTGTTCTATTATTTCAGACCTTTCAGAAGAATACTTATATAAAATGTCTTTGAAACTTGGTAGAAATCTTTCCTGAGAAAACATGAGATCATTTTTTTCTTTCTCCCAGTCAAATGATGGAAGGCTATTTAATGCAGTGGTTAATAAGTCAGTGAAGTCATACTTACCTGACTTTTAACCCAGCTCTACCATTTATTGCCTGTATTTCCTTAGGCAAGTTACTTATATTGCTTCTCAGGGAGGGCCGGCTATACCTAGGATTTATAAGATAACTCATATAAAACAAAAATAATATGTATTCACATAATAATGTTAGTGTGTTAGTCTTTAGCTATGAAATAATTATTGAATAGTTATTATAAGCACAAAATTATCATCTTATATAGGTATAAGTTATTATGCTTTTGATGCAGAGGGAATTAAACCTTCCTTCAAATTGTAACTACTGGAAAAGGAGGAACTATATAAAAATATATTTTGAATATTTTATTAACATCTATTGGCAGCTTCTCAGCTCATTCCATTATCCAAAGCAAATTCTCAGCAAGTGCTATATAGTTCAGTTTTATTTTAAAATATGTCAAAACAGATTGTTCACTTACAATCTTTGATAAGTTCACCTAAGTACCATTTGCTATTTGGGATGTATTCTTTTAATATGTGACTGAGTTAGGGAATGAATTAATTTCTTTAGAGAGACAGTGGTGGATCATGTGGCTTACTCATTTTGAAAACTGAATGATTTTGAAATTTAAAAAAAGTAAATAAATATAAACAATTTACTAGGGAGTATGAATAGAAACATGCAAGAAGGGGGGGGGCACTTAGGTGTGAACCAGTATGTCAGATACCTCCTTTAGATTAATATGTGACTCCAAATTTACATACAAATGTATAACAAAACTATAAAAAAAAATCTTAAATCTGTTAGGCTATATATGAAAGTATTTCAGCACAATAGTTAATGTTGACACTGTTGACACTATTACAAACTTTCAAAATATTTCCAACCACATTTACTAATTTTTAAACCTTGCTAATATAATGTAACACACTTTTATCTTTATAATAGCAGAGAGTTTCCAAAATATTTGTGCTGAATACTTTAGAATGTGTAATTATCAACAATTATACTTCTAATGAATAACTGAAACAAACTTCTAGAAAGACCTCCACTCGATTCTAGAATTGAAAAAATGTCATAGGAAAGTCAGCACAGATATATAGATATTTAGATTGTATTCTGTTCTATAACAATGAGACAGTGTTGGGTAGCAGAAAGTCCATGTATTTGCATTTCTATTCATTCACACCTGAATTGGACCTCTGCATTTGCTGCTCAAATGTGGTATAATGTAAAAACGTTAATCCCTGATTTTTAATTCTTTTCTCTTTATAATAGAATAAGGTTATATTTTTCACAGATTAGAAATAATTATAATATACTATCTAGTATAATATACTATCTATAATATACTATCTAGTATATCTATAATATACTATCTAGTACTATTAGTATAATATACTATCTAATAATTATAATATACTATCTATTAGAAATAATTATATTATACTATCTAGTACTATCTAATAATACTATCTAGTACTATAATATACTATCTATCTATAGATACTATCTAGTATCTATAATATACTATCTAAATAATTATAATATACTATCTAGTATACTATCTATATAGTAATATAATATACTATATAACATATTAATAGTATATTAACAAGAACATAAGTATACACTCAACAAATTTTAGAAGTTTGTTGCTTTAAGAGCATAAATAATAACCAATGATTTTTTTCAATCAAATTTAAGATTACATGGTATTAGTAAATTGCAAGTTTAATTGGTAAATTTATTCTTTAAATTTAAATAGAAAATTAGAGAGTAGAAAAATCACATTACTCTCTTTCTTGTCAGTATTTCTAACTAGACAGACTCTCTTGATTAAAAGGAATAAAATATCTTGAAAAAATAAAAATATGTTTATATGCATCAATGAGATGGATATAAATTAAGAAATTAAGATAATGTGTTAGTAAATTTATAATTGAACTTCTCTATAGATATATAGACAAATGGTCTCAGTGAAGAGAGAGCCTAGAAAAGGCTTAAAAATATACAGTAACTTGGGCTTCCCTGGTGGCGCAGTGGTCGAGAATCTGCCTGACAATGCAGGGAACACGGGTTCAAGCCCTGGTCTGGGAAGATCCCACATGCCGCGGAGCAACTAGGCCCGTGAGCCACAATTACTGAGCCTGTGCGTCTGGAGCCTGTGCTCCGCAACAAGAGAGGCCGCGATAGTGAGAGGCCCGCGCACCGCGATGAAGAGTGGCCCCCGCTTGCCACAACTAGAGAAAGCCCTCGCACAGAAACGAAGACCCAACACAGCCATAAATAAATAAATAAAATTTAAAATATATATATATATATATACAGTAACTTCATTTGTGTCAAATTAGACACTGCACATCAATGGATAAAAGATAGATTATTGAATATATTTTGCTGGGGCAGTTGAATATCTATATGAAAAAAATAAAGTTGGACTTTACATTTCTCCATTCACAAAAAATAATTCTAGTTGAATTACAATCTTAAATATGAAAAGGAAACTTTGGAATATTTTAGCAAAGATTATTGGAGAATAAATTTATGACCTCTGGTTATAAATTCTGGTCACATAGGTATGATCAGAATGGAAAAGTTGGTGTATAAAATATATTACAGTGAAAAGTTTCTGATTATCTAAAAATACTGAAAAGACATTGAAAAGGAAAGATCGAATCAGAAGAAAATACTTTTAACATACAGAAAGCTTGCAGCGAAAAATTTTCCAGAGTATCTAAGTGTATCTGACAAAGTAAGAAGAAAAGCATCAAACAGTAGAAAACAATCAGCAAAAGGCATGAAAAGCTGTTTTACACAAATGTTCCACAAACACGTAAAAAGATGTGTAGAAGTTAGGGAAAGGTGTGTTAAAAATGACATAGAGATACCACTTACATCTATAAATTGATGAAAATTTAAGTCTGACAAACCAGATGTTAGAAACGATGTTTTTCAAAAAGAAAATAATGGGGATTATCATAAACAGCTATTGTGAGCTAACTGGTACAACTGCTTTAGGAAAATTGTTCATTATTACCTAGCAGAATTTAACAATGAACTTTCCCTACTATCGTGTAATTCCATTCCTAGGTACATGCTCTGGATGATATCTTATACATCTTTACCAAGATACACGTGTAGAAAAAATAAGTGTACTGAGATAGGCATAAACTGAAATATTGTATGGCAATGAAAATGAATGTATTGCAGATGTGTGAATCAACAAAGATGAATCTCAAACACCTGATGTTAAGAAGAAAATTTATGTAGTGTTGAGCTGGAGAAGATGTATAATTTCATTTATATAATATGCAAAAAAATAAAAACATGTTGTTTAGCATTCAAACGCAAGTGGTAAAAGTGAGTAAATAAATGAAGACAATGATTCATTAAATTCAGAATGGTAGTTATTTCTCTGGGAGAAAGAGGGTTACAATAGTTGCAAGTGACATGTAGGAAGTTATACATTTGTATGCTGAGACTCTTAGATATTAAAGTAATTAACTGATTCATTCCCTGTATCATCCTTTTCATTATTAGAAAATTCTATAGTGGAGTGCTGCCCTTCTGATTTTTGATGAGATTATTTTAAAATAATCTCATCAAAAATTTTAGAGATGTTCTAGCCTCCCATTTTAAAAAACAATTTTTACGAATATAATAAGCTATTTTTATTCCACTCTAGTCATTTTGTAAACAAAATTAGAAGACTTTGTATCTATGAATTTTTAATGATATGAGAATTGTGATGACTATGCATTGCTTACAAAGCTATTTACATCCATTTTGATTTAGCAGAAGAATCAACATTAGGTCAGCCCAAATGAGCAGTATTATGCAAGTTTTCTTCTTTTAAAATGTGGCATCATTAAATCTAACCTGAACGATATTTAACGTAATGTGTTTAATTGTGTTCTGTATTAGGATTGGATAGATTGGCAGGTTTAATTGGCTTTCTCTGTTTTACACAATAACCTTTTTTCTTTAGCAGAGTAAAATATATTTTAATGGTGTAAAGATTAGTGTCAACAATCTTATTACTAAAACTATAATTTGCTCTAATTTAACAGTAACAATTAATGCTTGCATTCTTTTGAATTACAACCAACCAAACTAGTCAAGAGCTCTACCTTAACCTAAAAAAAAAAAAAAGAAAAAAGAAAAGATGGCTTAGATGAAAAAATAGAAATACAAATTATTTACTTAGGTCTTTCTCAGCCTGTAAACTGACACTCTTCATAGCTAACTATCAGCACAAACTAGTCCCGAATGCTGTTGCATTAGAATCAAATAGACCTGGTTTCAAATTCTTGCTTTGCTACTTATAAATACAACTTAGAATAAGTTAATTTCTTTGAGTCTCAGTTTTCTCATTTATAAAGTAGGCAAAATAACTAATATTCCATGCTGGAGTGAAGACTAAATTAATAAAATGTATATTTAAACCACTACATCTAATATCTGGATTTATCAAGAGTTCAAAGAGTGGATGCTCTTCTTAAGGAGTTAAATACAGATTTTGAATTATGCCATCATTTATAAACAAAACAAGCATATTAAATAAAATATACAGATAAGATAAAGACATTTTCTTCTAATTTCTGAGTTATATAAATTGAGATGAAAGTTTATTAGCAATAAATTCATAGTAACTTCATAATTAATTCCATTTTTGAAGTATAGAATACTGTGATTCTGTTGAGATGGATACAAATTTGTATTATTTATTTATTTGGTGTAAGTTGATGTAAAATCATGTAGCGTAAACTGTAAAGGAATTTCCTATGAGAACTATTGCTAAAAAACAGAGCATTAAATTCACGATGACTGCATATAATTTTTTTTTTTTTTAATTATTTAATTATTTATTTATTTATTTTTGGCTGTGTTGGGTCTTCGTTTCTGTGCGAGGGCTTTCTCTAGTTGCGGCGAGCGGGGGCCACTCTTCATCGCGGTGCGCGGGCCTCTCACTGTCGCGGCCTCTCTTGTTGCGAAGCACAGGCTCCAGACGCGCAGGCTCAGTAGTTGTGGCCCACGGCCTAGTTGCTCCGCGGCATGTGGGATCTTCCCAGACCAGGGCTCGAACCCCTGTCCCCTGCATTGGCAGGCAGATTCTCAACCACTGCGCCACCAGGGAAGCCCTGCATATAATTTTAATAAAATGGATTTGCCAAGCAACAGGGATTTAGAACTAGTTTGAGAGATAATAATGTGATTAAAATGAGTTAGAAGGAAGCACTTGGGAACTTTATTGTATGTCTGTGAGGTCACTTTGTTTATGCACTGGGTGAACACAAAGCTCCTGAGCCTAAAGGGATATGGTGCAGAGTGAATTTTGTGAATTGTAGCTGATGCGGAGAATTCTGTCTTCACCAACCTTTGCATTCAGCCAACAGGCAACAATGTCTTTGATGCAGGAATCAATTTAACATCACCCTTGTGGAAACAGCAAAAAACATTCCTATACAATAATTATAATATCTGACCTACACACTTATGACTTAATTGAATACAGAATTGCCTTACCATTTATTTCCCTTTAGTTCATCTAGAAAGCATAATTTTAAGTAAGCTTTGTATGTATTTTATGGAAATTAACATTTCTCTTATCCTTTGTTTTGCTACATTGGAACAACAGAAAAAGACCAATAACAATTTTGCTATAGCATTCATAGCAGAAGTAGCAATGAATAGAAATGTATTGAAAAGTATTATCACTTTTTTCCTTGAGTGACTCTTACAAATAAATGATAATAAACCCTCCCAATAGAATATTGGTCAGAATGTTGCGAGTGGCAGTGATACTGAGAAACAACAGTCTAACAGTTATTGAACAAGTAGGGAAATTAAGTTGACATTTGTAGTACATGTACATTCTGTCATGCATTTTAATACTTGAGAATAAATGTATATTTCCTTGAGGCACTAGAAGATTGTACAGTTTTTATCAGTAAGCCATAGAATTTTAATACTCAGGTTATCATAGCTATTTGAAACCAAGAACTAGTTCAAAGCCCTTTTACTGAAAAAAAATCTAGAGATGACTAAAAAGATTTAAACCTAACCTGAAAATGCATATATTAAATGGAATTTTAAGGAGTCCCATCTCATTTGCCAAAGGAAAATTTACAATAAAAAATTAAAACAATAACTGATATTATTAATTAATAGAAATACAAAGGAAGCTTTAACCTACTATATATGCCCATATATACCATATATGTATTCTTTCCATCCCTATGCCTTTATGCATGAATGTGGATGGTCAGATTAGAAGGAAACATCCCTCCCATATCTACCCACACTAAGATTTAGATCAGATATTAGGTTCTCAGGAAAGCTTTCCCTACTGCCTAACTAGATCAGTGTACCTATTTTGTACACCTACTTCATCTTTGTGTGTTTTACAGTGTACTGTATTTGCTAATTTTGTTGTCTGTCTTCATAACTAAACTTTGTGAACACCTTAGGGTTTCACTTTTTTTTTTTTTTTTTTGTATTCTCCATGCACAGCACGTTTCTGGCATATAAGGAAGACTTAACTATTTGCAACATGTATGGAAGAATGGGTAATTGTAGAATAATATAAAATGTGAATAGTGGAGAGAGGATTATATTGTGTATTTTATATGAAGTATATTTCTCATAGCAAGGAAAATCTCATGTAACGGTGATTACTGGTGGAAAATTAACCAAGGCTTATTTTATTTTCATGTTTTACAAGGCATTTTCCAATCAGAACACTCATTACTTCGTGATAGTACAGGAAGTAATTCACTATATTAAGTCCTTGCCTCTCTGCTTATGCAGATATATGAGAAAGAAATGACTAAAATAAGAATTTGTCCATAGGCATTGTTTAGTTTTTTTTAAAGGGAACTTCCTATTCTCTTAAAAAAAAGTGTTATCTGTTTTCATCCTAGTTTTTCTTAAAAAAATCTGCGCCATCTGGAAAAAATATAAGGAATAAATGAAAATGGGAAAAATGAGATAAAGAACAGAGTAAAACCATTTAATGTGGATTTCCAACATGATAAACATCAGGCATTCATTCAAAGAGGAAAGAAATCCTTTTGAGATGAAGAAACTTTTTATTGAATCACAATTTTGTGGCCATGTTGTAGTTTACTTGTGTTTAATTCTCTAGGCTTTTCAAACTCAGATTTTCTTTTCTACCTTGCAGTAAAAGCAATATTTTTGTTACATTTTAGACAGTTGATGACTTGCTTTTCCTAAAGCTAGATATTTATAAATCTTCTATACTATAAAGTTCATATGTGTAATTGCAATCTTGAAGTTAATACCCCATACCTTTATGTCATTAGTTTACGGAAAAATCTTCATAGAATAAAGAAAAGCCCATTATTCAGTTGAATCTCATAATTTCTATTCCCCAAATTATTGTCATTATGGCTGTTTTACCCAATTTGAATAGGAATACTTTAACCATCACACCAAAAATGTATTTTTTATACATTACAAAATAATCAACACAATAAGTATAGTTACCATCTGCACACCAAAATGACTCAACTCTTTAACACTAAGAAATATTTGAAGCTTATGCTTCTCTACAGAAATCCTCTTGCATAAATAGTATGAAATTCAAAAGATACACTTAAGTTTTAATGCCTATATTATTGTTAACAAATTGTTGCTGCCTCAAGAGACTGCTTACAGGATTTATGTATGCACTTCTTATCTTTGGGTCGAGGTGCAATGAATGCCTAATAATATATGAAGTTATAGTGATGATATTGAGAAGATAATTACTAATGATATATTCATTGACTCTCTCAGAGATAAATGAGTTCACAGAACTCTGAGTTTGCTGAAGTGCCTGATGCCCATTTTAAATGTGGATTTAAAAGACCATATGAAAGACTAACGTGTATCCACCATTAGAATATTAATATAGCATCTGAAAGAGAAAGTCATCCTGCCTCACCTTATTTTCACCAATTAACACTGTTTCTGCTACTCTCACCAAATTCCAACCTCAATCTCAGTTGATGATTTTGAGCACAATTCATAACAAAAATTGAAGTAAACAAACGGAAAACAAGAGAGTCTGGGGAAAAATGAAATACAATTTCCTAGAGATCATTAAGTTTCTTTTTTAAAGTTTCTATCCTTATGTCTGAACTTGTGTAGAAATTTTCAGCACAGTTAAGATTCAGATTGAATCTTAATGTTTGTTAAGTAATAATAAAAATCAATTAAGTAGTGGAATGAAATAAATATTTTATAATACAATTATAAATTTTTTATGTCTTAGAATGAATTTATTATGAGTATATATATTGTGTAGCCCACCACAGTAAGAGGCCAAAAGCACTCTTATTGTATTGGACTATCAAACCAAGTGCCCTGCTTGTGTTGATTTGAGACGCCTTAAGTGAAAATATCAGTGACCTAGTATAATGAGTAGGAACCAAATTTAGACACAGTGGGAATTATAACATATTTCTAGCTTGAAAAATAGTTGTTTTCCTTGATACCTTGAATATTATATGTTATGTAATGTAACTGATTCCTTTCTACATGTTTATTACAAAGATTAGAAATGTCAAGTTTTATATTTCACAAATGACTAGGAGAATGTAAGAAGGAAATGTGAATGTCAGATTTCAAGATCTGACTATATATTACAGGATCGTTTAGCTGACTTTCAATTTTCTAGTTAAAACAAGCAGTTTCATACATGGAGTTCATATTTTTCAGGTTTTATAAACAGGATGTATGGAAAAAACTAAGTTGTTGACATGGTGTCTCTAAATGTATTTTGAAAGTCAGTTTTGTTTGACCTGACTCTTAGGTTGCCAACATGGTGAAAAGTATTGGTAAAATAATAGAATTTATATAGAATAACAATATCTAATAATTTTAGTAACAATAATAAAAGAACTAATATTTGTAGTGTTCTTTATGTCTCAGGTACTTTTATACACCATTTACATTTACCAACTCATTGAATTCTCATGATGATGCTGGGAGATAGCTACTGTTATAATCCACATTTTGCAGAGAAGTAAACTGAATCACTCACAGGGTGTGTAACTTGCCAAAGATCACAAAGCTTGTTGATGGCAGAGCCAGGATTTGAATCCAGGAAGTCTGAATCCTGGCTTTAGGCTCTTAAGCTTCAGATTCCATTCCTGTATTTGATACTGCTCTACTGGAAGTTCACAAAATATTTTTTCATGTGTTACATCATTTAAATTTAACAACAATTCTATAGCAAGAGAATTCGTATTAATAACATTTTATGGATGAAAGAACTGATGTTCAAAAATACTAATAATTGACATTATTTATTAATCAAAATTATTTATTTAGCTAAATTAATCATTAATTATTTATTTAGCTAAATTATTTATTTAGCTAAATTAATCATTATTTATTTAGCTAAAACTAAAGAGAAATAGGGAGAGAGATACCTCACAAAGATAGGGGAAAAAATATATATATATATATACAAGGAGCAGTATTATGAAAAGCTTTAAATATATATAAATTATATATAATTTACATATAATAATTAGCATTTTTCCATAGCAATCCATGCAGATATACAAAAGTTATGCAAATACCAGAATATCTTCTTAAGTTTTTGAATGACATATGGAGTATGAAGATTTTTTCCTGCTTTTTCTCTAATACTAGGTTTTAAAAAGTCATACTATTTTTTATGCCACTTAATTATGTGAATTACATAGTTCCAGAGAATGAAAATATAATATCTGTTGACCAACAAGATTTTAAATTTTGTACTTTTCCAGTTTGAACATGATCTTATGAAAATGTATAATGTATGGATCTTCTAAGATTAAGAAAGGAGCCAATCTTAAAAACACATATAATGATGGAAGTGAAATCTGAAACCTTCAATTACTTCCTAATTATACAACAAAATAAATGATATCTGAGTATTTAACACACTAAGGGTGACTAAGTCATCAGCATTTCTTTAAAATTTTTAGCTTTATTGTTTCCTTACATTGATATGATGTGATTATCTGTATTCTACTCAATCTGTGCTTCATTTGTTTTTAATATTCTAACTTGGGCTTCCCTGGTGGCGCAGTGGTTGAGAATCTGCCTGCTAATGCAGGGGACGCGGGTTCGAGCCCTGGTCTGGGAAGATCCCACATGCTGCGGAGCAGCTAGGCCCGTGAGCCACAACTACTGAGCCTGCGCGTCTGGAGCCTGTGCTCCGTAACAAGAGAGGCCACGATAGTGAGAGGCCCGCGCATCGCGATGAAGAGTGGCCCCTGCTTGCCGCAACTAGAGAAAGCCCTAGCACAGAAACGAAGACCCAACATAGCAATCAATCAATCAATTAATCAATCAATCAATCAATAAATCTTTAAAAAAAAAATATTCTAACTAAAATTTGTACATAAAAAGGGTTTTGAGTTTTCTCAGTGTTTTAAACTAAATTGCTATAGAAAGTCACGATTTATTAGACTCTTTAACAAATTAAACTGGGGTATTTGTAAATAAGTCTTCAGTTGCATTACTTTTATATGTTATATATATTTTAAATGCAATTTTATGTTTATAGGGTCCTCCTGGAGCTGCAGGTGCAGAGGGAAGACAAGGTGAAAAAGGTGCTAAGGTAAAATATACATTACAGGTATTATGTTTGAAAAACTCACGTGTACGCTGGACAACATCTATTTCAGTACTTTTAATAAAATAATAAAATGTCTTTTTTCATTATTAATGCATTCACATATTTTATTTTCTAACAGGGAGAAGCAGGAGCTGAAGGTCCTCCAGGAAAAACTGGCCCAGTTGGTCCTCAGGGACCTGCTGGAAAGCCTGGTCCAGAGGGTCTTCGGGGCATCCCTGGCCCTGTGGTGAGCATCTGTGCTGAAAGATGTCATTTTGAAAATAATGTCTTATTTCTAAGAAAAATTATGAATGAAAATATTTATGTCAGCATTATTTTATAAATTGTGTGCAGTAAATATTATGTAATAAAGTCAGAGACCCTTAGAATATTTAAGTATGTCATTTATTTAATAAGTTCATGGTGAAATTCTAACTTCTAAAGGTAGAATAGAAAACTAAACCCTGAGATCTCAAAGATGTATAATTTTTATACACGCATCCATCCATCCATGTGTGTGTATGTATGTGCATGTAGACACATACACAGAAAGTAAAAAGACTCAAAAATTGCTTACAATATTTGTAGATGTCCTCCACGTGATGGAATTCATAGGTGATGTTTGCTTTCTTTCTTTTCCGTATTACCAAAATTAAAATAAAGAAAAAAATATGTCTGCTTTTGTTAATTAAAAAAATCAATCATGTTTCTTCTTCCACAGGGAGAACAAGGTCTCCCTGGAGCTGCAGGCCAAGATGGGCCACCTGGTCCTATGGTGAGTAGCACCTTTTTCTGTTGTTTAGAATTCCAGAAATGAAATTATTTATAAGCTAGAATTCCTGAAATTTAGTCTTATAAATTGGTTTATATTCTGTACAGCATTCAAGGAAGCGTATTACTCAGACCTAAAAAGAGAAAAGTAATCCTAACTGATAAGTTATTTGGAAAATACGCCCTTGATCAGAAGATCTTTCCTTTCTTATGTCCAATGGATGAAAAAAAATTTCCATTCTGAATAAAATGCCACTAATGGCCCAGACAGTTCTTTTCCAAATGTGGACAGTTCCCCCAAATGCATGCAATTACACTTAGTTTCCTGGCACTTCATTTAAAAGAATAACATTGGCACAGGCATACAGTGATTCTTTCACCGAATAAATTGTTCTCTTCATGAGTCATATGGGCTGAAAGATAAAGCATTTACCCCCGTGAGTGAAGAGAGGTATAATTGTTACAACACCAAAGCTTGGTTACTCTCATAAACTGTGTATGCAAACAACACACTTGAGCAATGCAATAAAGCATTTAGTTGACCAGCATATGGTTCATAGATAGAGTTTATTATAGGAGCCAAGGCTATTCTTGCTACAAAATTTGGGCAGAAAGTGAGAATCCAAGTCTTGCCTTTAAAATTATTGCTTACTAGGTAACAGATTCTATTTCATGGTGGAGATATTTGAACTTCTTTTTCCAAAATAGTAATATGTAAAGGGATTAATTAAAACAGGAAGCAATACATATAGCACTATTCAAGTGTAATATATATCGGTTTAAATAGTCAGATTTTCCATACAGAAATTTAAATTTTACAAAACTGCCTCTTTTCATGAGTATATCAACTACCTCAGAGGTATGTATGTGCTCAGAAGCCATCAAAACTAGGATTTGCAATCTTAATCATTCAGGAGAACTTGGCCATTTCTGTTAGGAAAAATGTCACAAAAATTTCCTCTAACATTCCAGATATTTCATAAGTGTTACAGAGATTATTTTTTTAACTTGCACTGAAAAGTTAAAGATCACTTAGTTTAATAAATGGTTAAAAGTTATCAAATTTTGAGGAGATTATCAAATCTGCACATTACTCCATTGACATAAGAACAGGGACTTGACAAAAGTAGGATCATCGGTTCTATGTCTGCATCACTATTTAGGGAATAGTCTTCTTAGATATGTTAAATTCCTAACTGTACAAAGTCATAGCCTAGGAAAAAAAAAATACTTCACCTTAATATCACCCTAAAATTTGCCAAAGATTTTTTTTCTTGTTATTTCAGATTTTTCCAATAAGTATTCTGACCTTTCTCCAGATGAAATAAAAAGCATCAAGCTGGAGACTTCCTTCAGCTAATATTAAAAATAAAACCATCAGACATACCACCTGATTCTGGCTTGCAAAATTTATATTTCTGAATCTTAGGTAAATGTGGGTTTACAGAGCAAGGAGCTAAATAAACAACTCATATCCTTTTCCGCAGTGAAATGAAAAGCATCAGAATTGAGCAACATGGGTGCCATTTCTTTCTCTGGCTGCTTGTTTTATCAGATAGTACTTAGAATGCAAATCTATTGTAGCTTTTTCATACCATCAAATAGTTTGATTGTGCTGTCTAATTTTAATGAAAATGCTACTTGGTCTACAGGAGATGAGGATTGGTGGAGAAATCATCTTCAGGATGCATTTTATGGCAATTTAATGAACTTTTCAGCTCAGCTAAGAAATACTGGTACTTATTTTAGTAGGCAATTTTGTATTAGAGTGAGAAGTAGCATATCGTGATTACTGGTTAAGATCATCACCTCTCAACCCAAGAGCCCTGGTTTCAAAAATGAGCACTACTACCTGCTTGCTGAATAAGTTTTAAGTAAGTTATTCAATTTTTTTTAAGTCTTAGGTTTCTCATCTGTAAAATGAGAATTTGAATAGCATCAATCTTATGGGATATTATGAAGTTAAAATGAATTAAATGGGGATATTAATATCTTTTACCCCACGGGGTTCTTATGTTAATTAGATGAGCTATTTCTAAAAAACAAAACAAACAAACAAAAAAACAACTTAGACTATTTTCTATATAAGTAACAGTTTAACAACTTTATATTAACCTTTGGATTAGAAATTCTTTGGGCTAGAGTGAAACAAACACCGGTTAAAACTCTTAAGATGATATTTGGTGTCTGACCACTCTATATGATCAGCTCTACTAGAGTTTAGATATGGTACAATATTTACTTTTTACTTCAATATTTCTCATGGCAAAAATTAAACTTCTACATATGCATGAATTTTATATACAGATAAATATTCAGAATCATCATATGGAACTGAGAATAAAACAGTACGTGTGAAATCTAAAAGAAAGCTAAGGACAATGATGAGATTGTATAAAGAATTTTATTTGAGGATTTTTAAAGTTGAACTGCTGGGGTGTTTTTTTTTTTAGGAAATAGCAAAAAGCAGATGGGA
The DNA here is from genome assembly GCF_028564815.1 of Eubalaena glacialis. NCBI lineage: Eukaryota > Metazoa > Chordata > Mammalia > Artiodactyla > Balaenidae > Eubalaena > Eubalaena glacialis. Next base: position 104,148,094 of record NC_083718.1, read on the forward strand.
ATAAAATTGAGTGTTTTAAAGAGAACAGTAATGGTTGCTACATTCTCTCCTCTGCTGCATAGTCAAAATAAGCGTGATTTAATCATTTTAAATTAATTTTTATTTTATTTTTTGAAGGCACAATTAGCATCTATTTTAGTTTTAAGCTTTTATTTTGTTTTGTTTCATAATCTTTCATTTTAAGAACCTATTTGTTCCAATGTAGCTGAAAAATTGTTCAGTATTTATCTTCAGACAAGTTTACCTTACTATTATCATACATTAATTCTTTTCACATACTGATAAGTAAAATATCTGATAACATTATTTGTTAAACCATAAGTGCGTGAATAAATGGTAGGATGGGTTACTGAATTATATTTTGATTTTTTAAGTGCTACATTTAACTTATCTGTAAACAGGTTTGAGATGTGTAGCATTCCATAATGATTAAGCAGGTTTAAAAAGCATTTGTCTTTCACCAAATTAATTAAATGTTATTTTACAATAATACATTCTAAATAAACAGTAGGATCTGCATTTTCTTTAAACTTCAACACATTAGAATTTTGAGATGCATTTCAAAGCAAATATTCTGTACAGCATAATACAGCAGGGGAACATATTTGATTGTGTATTCTAGACACTTAAGAATGTATCATCCCTGTTTTCCTTTTCACTTTATTACTTATGAATTATGTATTTCCCTAGGGTTTTTCAGTTTACAATATCCTAAGAGGAAATAGAAAATATGTATACCTGAAATAATATTTTTATATGCAGAGTTGATATTTTTGATATGGTCCAGGTTCAGAGGGTTATTTATAACTGCTATCAACATCATAGCTTTACCAATTTCTATTTCTAACTGATGAAAATGATAATAAACTGATTTTGCTTGGCTAATGCCTCCTTAGATATAGTTCACAATTTTATGAGATTATTAGCTTAGAGGAATTAACACTATTTTCCTTTAACTCCTTCCTGAATAATATTTATAGAAATGATTTTAAATGCATTACAAACACAAAAAATGTCTAGTATGTTTCCCATTACCCCCGAGCAATTACGATCTGCAGTATTTCTTCCTTTTTGCCATTTTAGCTTTTACTATTAGAATGTGATGAGAAAGCTGATTGATAACTATCTGTGGCATATCAGAAACAAATAACAATCATTTATATTACACTTCACTATATGCAGTACTTTTGTAAGCCTGGTTTTTCTTTCATTATCACGATTCTCTGACACAGTTATTATTAGAACACTTTTATAAATAAAGCTCTGAGATAAAAAGGAACAGACCTAAGATTACCCAGCTAATGAGTGGTAGACCTGAGACGCTGAATGAAGCAGTGTTTGGAATATTGATGCCCAGCAAACGGCATTCCTATTAGTTCTCCCACTTAACAGCAAAATTTCTGTAAAGTGTATCGCATACCAGAAAGAGTTTGAATGTAAAATAAGAAGTAAAGAAAGAAAAAAAATCTGGCCTTTTTAATAGTTTTGTGTTTTCAATCTAAAGAATGTATTTACTTTTAACTGACATATGTCAATTTTAACCAATATTTTTAAATGGTTTCTGCTACTGATACAGGTATATTGTTCCTTCATGCAATTACGTATTTATTAGAACAATTTTTTCATGCTTTTTTATGCCCCCTTGTTCTAACATATAGAACGTTTGGCATCTATCCTGATGGTCACATGACCTCAAGGAATTATTTTATTATTTCTATTGCTCATTTATATTATTCCTTTAAAATTGTGCTATCATACAACATTATTTTCCTAACCAATAATTCACCAAACCTTTCTGATGAGATGAGAAAAAAGTAGATGCAAAATATACTTACTTAATTTTAAAATTATTAAACTAGTAATACTAAATAGGTAATGTTTTTATTTTAAAATAAATGACATCCTTTATGCTGTTCTGATTTTCATATTGATTTAACAGATTTGGGACTTAATGCCACAGAGCCATGTTTCTCAGACCTTAATGAGTAACAAACCTGTGAAACAGATTTCTGGTCTCTAACTCTAGATTTTCAGATTCAGTTAGTCTGGATGATGCCTGTGAATTTGCTTTGCTATTATGTTCACAAATGATGCTAAGGCTGCTGGTCTGAGGATCACACTTTGAGATCATCCACTCTGATATAGTGTTAGCAAATGAGATGAAAGTCCAGTGTTAAAACCTAGCCTTAGAATATTCCTGAAAGTAAATTTGGTAATTTCTTTGTAGTCTCCTTTTTGTCTACAAGAGATTTAACAAAGTGACATGATTGTTTATATTTATACAAAAGAGAATCTAAACTGAATTGATATAAACTTACATCTGAGGATTAATCATTTTCTTCTTACTAGACTATTATTAGGCACATTTACATTTAAATTACACACAATTTCTATAAAAATAATTTATCTATAGTCAATAGAATGATGTAGGGAAATTGTTCACTTTTATATCAATACTTATAGAATTTCAAATTCATTCATGAATTAAAACAAATATAAATATTTCTGATAACAGTCCAAAATACTATTGATACACAGGACTAACTTATACTAACATTATTCTTACCTTCCTCTGATATTAAGGACTTCAGTTTGAGGAGTTGACTTGAGAAACTAAGGAATGGAAAGCGCTCATCTACGCAATCTCACAGTAGCCCCTTGAGACAGGAATTATAATCCTTGGTTTACAGATGAGAGAACTGAAGTTCTCTTTGGTTAGCTAATTTAAATTGTTGATAAGAGAAGCTGGCTTCTACCCCAAGTCTATTGTATTCTGAACCCATACTTTTTAAATTACGTCATGCTTCTTGGATTAGATCCATGGCTTTTAATATATTAAATTCACAGCAATGATGGACTGAGACTCAATGTGCTCTTTCACATTGAAGACTCAAAAGTGTCTAGGTAGAGGGGAAAAAATTAATTGTGGTAGCCTTGCGGAACATACTATAGTAAAGACTAATCATATAGCTTGGTAAAAATTAAAACAATTTGATTACTAAGTGCCATGTTAAAATCATTATTAAAATTATAATTAAAATAGTTCAATTCAGTCTATATAATTCAAACTCATAGAGAAAACTCATATTTTGTCTTTGTTTCTTGATGCGGTACTTGTAGGCCGTAGTGACTCGTGTGGTGGTATTATCTGGGCCCTGGTTTCATCAGTCACATACTTACAAACCAACTGTCAGTTACATTTTTTTCTGACAGAATCTGTTGCCTGCATAGCAACTTGTTGTAATTTCAGAATAAGGATCTTATATTGTGTTGCCTTCAATTTGGAGTACACTAGTTTTTATATTTAAAAGTCTGTTTAAAAGTCATCATTATGAATATTTTCATGAGTAGGGACCAACACTAAGACTTAGTTGCTAAAATCATGCCATAATTTTCATTAAAATATAATTTAGCCTAAATGGATAAAGGTCTTATCCTTGGATTATAAAAAGGGTTAAATAATTAAAATACAGGTCTGATAATATGAGAAAAGTAAATTATCTTATCATTACATTTACAAATCATCTAGTTAAGAGATTCAATTCAGAAATTACAGCTAAAAATAGTATCTTGGGAGTTTATTTAGGAAAAATGATTAACAATGGTCAGTTGACTGTCAAAAGTTTATTGAGGTTTTTTCTTTAAATTTTACTGGAAATATTGTAACCTTTGAATGTGAGTTTAACAGAGAAATATTCGATTAAATGAATGTATAACTTGGAAACCTCTTCTTCTAAAATTAGTGTAATTAAAAATGCATCTTTTCTTTCAACTGAAAAACCATATAAATCATGCCCTATTTCTAACTTCATATTTATTTAATCAAACTTATCAATATTATGTTTTATTATTATGGTTAACTGTCAAACTGTGGAGTTATAAACACATAAAATTATTTAGAATCCTGAAAAATAAACAGTGGTCATTATTAGTTATTTTGAACCCTATCATATTATCAAAACCAACTTGCCCAGTGGATAGTAATATGATTCTCTAATTTGTAACTACTCTATGTATGTTTATTATTTAGGGGCCTCCTGGCTTACCTGGTCTCAAAGGTGACCCTGGCTCCAAGGGTGAGAAGGTGAGAGTAAAAGAATGTGTTATTACAATGTTGATTTCTTAATAGCAGAGACAATAATGTTGCAGACTAATATCACTCAAAAGGAAATTTCAAGGAATACCTTTGTCATCCTAACCAAGGAAAAAGTTATCAGTCCTTAGCTTCCAAGATGAATTTAGAAAAGAGAAAATATACAAAGTAATAGTGAAAAATGTACCAGAATTCAGTGTTAAAGTTCTCAATGTTCCTTTGTAGGAACCATATGGAGAAAGCATATGGTTATACTAAAATAACTATTCAGAAAATAAACAGATAGAATAACAAAATGGTCATTTTTTATGTTTTTAAACATGAAAATAAAAAATTTAAACTAGACTATCTTTCAGATGGTGATTTGAAAGATATGTATGCTCTGTTGCATCAAATAAAGAAAATAAAACATTTTTAGAATGGCATTAATATTTTTAAAACTACTTTTAAATCTTTAAATGTTTCTTAGTTGCTGCAAAATTTGTGAAGGATAGAAATCGTTTCATATAAAATAAGATGCTTTTTAAAATAATGAATTTTCAGTTGTTTGTTTCACCAATATTATATGTAGTCATTATTAGTCTTTTAGTTGAAGGAATTCCCTTTAAGTAAATGTAACACTGAAGGGGATATTTTTAGAAAAAATTTTCTCAATAATATTCCCAACCCTTAATAAAGGTCTCACTTAATGTAATCAGTAAATGATTCTGTTAGGTGAGGGGAAAGAGGTTCTTAATCCTATATTTCATTCAGAAAGGGTTAAAGTTTTTATCTAATTTTTTACTCTTATGTTTCATAAATTTAATGTGCAATTATTTTATGACTATAATTTAATATATGTTTGTAATTTATATATTGTTAAACTTTCTTTGCCTTTCAAAGGGGCATCCTGGTTTAATTGGCCTGATTGGTCCTCCAGGAGAACAAGGTGAAAAGGGTGACAGAGGACTCCCTGGAACTCAAGGCTCTACAGGAGCAAAAGGGGATGGAGTGAGTAAAGATATAAATTATTTTCCTACTCCTTTCCAATCATACACTCACACACCTGCAGGCATTCCTTTAAACATGACCTAGGAAGTGATTTAGAGCATCTTAATCTCCTTAAGTCAATGGTGTTTTCAAAAAGAAATTTATTTAACCTTAGAGTAAATAAAGAAAAATATGACTTAAGTTAGAAACCATAAAAATTATAGTTCAATATTTAATTACAAAAACATTTATTGAATCCCCAACACATGCAAATCATTATTCTGAAGGCTGCAGGAATGTAAAGACATATGTGTAGAGAGGGAGACATTGCAGCAAAATGGACAAAAATACAGCTCATCTTGCAAAAGTTATTTCTCAGATTCACAATGGAAGATTTTAGGCCATTCTTATGTACTTTTGCATTGTCTAAATTTTGCAATGTGTGTTGTTATGCAACATATGAAAATGGAATCGCTGAGAAAAACTCTTTAATTTGGATGATTCTCTCTGTAGGGTATTCCAGGCCCTGCTGGTCCCATAGGTCCACCTGGTCCTCCAGGCTTACCAGTAAGTACAAAACAAAAGAATTTTATAAAGTAAACTTATAAATATACCAAAGAGACGCACATGATCCAGATTTTTATGTGTACTTTTGCCTTTGCATTTTCCAGGGTCCTCAAGGTCCAAAGGGTACCAAAGGCTCTACTGTAAGTACCTTTCTCTTTGGCATCTAAATTTTTCAGTGACACCTACTCAAGTGCCTTGTTCTCTATTTATGTTGTTCCTTATTCTTTCTAACAGGGACCTGCTGGCCAGAAGGGTGACAGTGGTCTTCCAGGGCCTCCTGGGCCTCCGGTAAGTGCATGGTAAAAAGCGTGATATTCTGACAGTTAGCACCCTGAGACTGCCAGCGATTTCTCTGAATTTATAAGAAGGATGAAAAAGCATATTCTGTCAAAGTGCTGATTTTCTAGGAAATAGCAACTACCTTAATTAAGTACTCAGGTCTACATGCCAACACTTGTCTTTTAATTGGCTTCGCTCTTTGAATGTAAAGATACCTTAACTATTATAATAATCTTGCTTTTATTAGTTTTTCAAGAAAATCATGTATTTTTCATGTCACATTTTCATGAAAGCAACTGGTTGTATGCCACAAAGATACATTAATACCTGACTAGGAATAAAAACAAAAGTTCAGATGCTTGACATTTTTTTTCCTACTGCATATAATGATAATAATAAAAGCAATGATAATAGCTACCACTTTTTAGCACTGACATTTTCCAGGCTTCACACAAGCCTGTTAGATCCATGTGAAAAAATTTGAGGCTTCCTTCTTGAACTTGTTTCCAAGTTATATGTGTATTAGTTTGCTAGGATGGCAATAACAAAGTACCACAAACTACATGGCTCAAATAATAGAAATGTGTTATCTAATAGTTCTAGAAGCCAGAAGTCTTAGATCAAAGTGTCAGCTCATTGGTGTCTTCTGAGGGGTGGGGGGTAAACATCTGTTAGAGAACTCTCTCCTTGGCTTGTAGATGGCTCTCTTCTCCTTGTGTCTCCTCACATGGTCTTCTGTCTATGTGTATCTCTGTGCCCAGATTTTTTTATTTTAGAAGGATACCGGTCGTATTGGAAGAGGACCCACCCTTATGCCCTCATTTCAGTTTATTAATTATATCTACAGCCACCTCATTTCTAAATAAGGTCTTCCTCTGAGTTACTGCGGCTTAGGACTTCCACGTATGAATTTTTGTGGGACACAGTTCAATCCATAACAATACGGATTAACTATTTGGCGTAGTTCTACTCTTACACATATGTAAATTCAAGTCTGATTGCACTTCTTTTAATTTTGTTTATTTATAAAGTTATAGATGTTTGGAACCAGCTAATGTGTATTTTTAAACATGATATGAATTATTTTCAAGCACAATAGACAACTCATTATATAGCACAAGAACTTTAAATTGTTGTTTTAAGCTTCAGAGATTAAAATCTAGTTGCAGAGAAAGGACATGTAAATGAGGACTAATTAATAAATAAGAAAGTAATGGATATAACATATGTACACACAAATCTGTGCTATGTTACATGTATATAAAAAGGTCCAGAAATCGTCTGAATTTTGTGCCTACCTCAATATCTCCACTAGATTCTTTTTAAAAGAATTCACAAAGTTTATATATAAAGAGATATATGTACATAATCCATGTATTTTAGCAATTAAACATCGAAAATAGGGAAAACAGTGAAAAGTTAAACTATAAGTTCTTATAACAATAACATAAACAGTAATAACTAATATCTGCAGAATATTTTACCTTAGGACACGGTTACATGCACATCCATCTCTTTTACAGGGTCCACCGGGTGAAGTCATACAGCCTTTACCAATCTTGTCACCCAAAAAAACAAGAAGGCATACAGAAAGCATGCAATCAGATGCAGGTGATAATATTCTGGATTACAATGATGGAATGGAGGAAATATTTGGTTCCCTCAATTCCTTGAAACAAGACATTGAGCATATGAAGTTTCCAATGGGTACACAGACCAGCCCAGCCCGAACTTGCAAAGATCTGCAACTCAGCCATCCTGACTTCCCAGATGGTATGTTAATAATACATGACCAAGCAAATGTACTGAGCCTCTAAAAGTTACCAAGGTGCATTGTCAGCTCATTAATTCTAGTTAAATGTTTAATATAGTCTCTAATAAAACGAGAGTGAACGATTATTAACTCCAATCTTGTAGACAGAAAAAGTCATTTACACTGTAAAACAAGGTCTGCTCTGGAAAATCTTTGACTTGTTAAGCAAGGTTTCATTAAATTATGACAAGTTCATTTTGGATGATTATAGATAACACAAATGTAATTTGACTTGTAATAACCATCACAGAATGGGTTTGATGTGTGTACACACATGTGCATGTTACTATATTTATATCCTATATCCTAACTTACTTTGCATTAATGATTAAAGAGCGTAACTGAATCATATGTGACCTATCAGTTTAGCAATGATTTGATGAACAGAATATTTAAGAATTAGGATAGTTTGAGGCAAAAATTTATTTCACTGATCCATGAATAACCAGAACAACTGTGAACAATTTATTTGTAATAATAATCAGGATAATTTTTTTTACCTATTATTTGACAAAACTTTTACATACCCATTCTGAGAAGGAAACAGTTCCAAGTATCCTAAGTTAAGTGACTAACTCACACAATACTAAACCAACAAGGGGCAGATCTATATCTGATTTTAAATCTCCCACTTTATGTGGAAATACTTTGCCACTCTGTTTACTTGTGGGACTACATTATTTCCCACTATCGATCATATAATGAATGTTGTAACTGAGATCTAAATAACTCAGTATAGATAGAAAAGTTTCACGCAATTCAGGAAGAGACATTTTTTATGACAAAGAATGTCTTAAAATCTCCTATCTTAATCAAGCACAGCCTGTTAAAAGGAAAACACAGGTAATTATTAAGGGTGCTTTACAAACTGCTATCAAATGTATTCAAATTTATAATATATTTATTTGAAAAAGATACATTTAGTTTCATATTAATTCAGTGATTTATAAGAATGACCCAAACTTCTGATCTAGCTAATATAATCATACATATGTGACTGAAAATCAAATGTAAAAGATGACAGCATGTACTGACAACATAAAACAATGTGTGATTAATTAGAACCTGAGAAGTCAAGAAAAAAATTTTGTAAATTTTGAGGATGGAAAGCTCACTATGGACTATAGTTCCCTGTGATTTCCACATATTAACTAGCTTTATTAATTCTTTAATTAATTAAATTTTAATTAATTACAATTAAATATTTATTTATTAATTTATTGGTGCCAGGCACTGTTATTCATGCAGAGATTCACAGATAAATAGAAAGAATAATGCCCTCGGGCTACTATTGTGTAATGATGGAGACAGGTAAACCATAAGTATTTATAATAGCAAATTATGACAGATACAGATTTCCTCTGCTATCCAAAATTAGAGGGTTCCTATGAAATCTTTTGCAAGCTGAAATGGCATGAAGCCATAAAGGTATCTTAGTAATTAAGTATATGTTATTTGAAAGAATATTTAGTAACAATGTTGACTGAATAAGACAAGATAAAAATAATGCTTACCATATAATTCAAAATTATATATTCTTTAAAACCCTAAGAAATATCAAAGATTAAGAGTGGCTATTCCAGTTGGTAAAATCTTTGATGATTTTTATTTTCTTTTATAAATTTTTCCTGTGAATTTCAATTTGTTCCAGATGTGAACTTATTAGTGGCGTGATCAGAGAAAGTGTAAATTTTTTTGTTAAAGAATTTATTTCAAAAAGCAAACTGGCATTGGATTTTCAGGAGTTCCAGTACTAAGCTAAGCATTTGGAGCTTTTAAGTTGTTCAAAGTTCACAATCAGTGGATTGACATAATTCAAATTAATATTTGAAACGGTGGCAGCATGAAAAATGGTAGGAGGAAAGCAAAGTAATCATCACATGTATATCAAGTCTGTCTCCCAATAATTCTTGTTTAATAAAAACCCCATTGTCTATTACTTAAGGGATAACTTTTTGTCAGCCCCACTACTTACCATCTTTACTCACCTAACACCAAATTAATCGTCGTGGTCATTCACATGATAAAATTTGTTCTGTACCATTTAGATAATAGAATTAATAGCAAACTGCATTTAAATATATAAAATAGACTTTCTTCTTAGGAGCCCATTCAAAGGGGGGGTACACATACTGCATGAAGTTTTTCCTGTAAAGTAATGCAAAAGTATGATACTTGAGGCTAAGTGGATACTCTCACCTCCATCATTACAGATAAATAAATCAAGGAAAAATATATTGATTATTATACTCAGATTACTTAAGTAGTAAATAATACATATGGTATTTAGAGTCAGGTATATCTCATCCCAATGTACTTGCAATTTATTACACATGAATAAGAGAATGTTAATATTTGAGGAGGTGGCATTTAAGCCGAAACCTAAAAGTAATAGGCATGCTAAGATTTAAAAAAAAGGATGTTCCAGGCAGAGCATATGGGAGCATTTGGCAAAGACAAAGCGTTGCTCTTTAAGTATTCAAACGTACCTCAATATGACCAAAAACATAAAAGTGATTCATGTGGAAAAAGATGAATGAATATTCATTTTTCCTTATTTCTCTAATAAAATTTGGTATATAATGTATTCAGTTTTTGGTATAAATGTATTTGTATATGACATATTTTTTTCCTACTTCCAGGTGAATATTGGATTGATCCTAACCAAGGTTGCTCAGGAGATTCCTTCAAAGTTTACTGTAATTTCACGTCTGGTGGTGAGACTTGCATTTATCCAGACAGAAAGTCAGAGGGCGTGAGTACCAATCTGTTTTGGTGGTGACTGTTGACAGTTCCTGCCATGTTTTTGCAATATTTAACTAAACAGGAAAATTATACTGTCATATTTTCATTTATCTGCTTTTCTTACAGGGTAATTAGAGCATTTCATTTGCATAAATATGAATAAGACACCAAAGTGACACACAGAGTTGACAAATACTTCTTTTCTTATTTTTTACCCAGATGTATTCTTTATGCACCTGTTTGCTCTCTAAAATTCTATGGCTTTCCATGACACAGCACAGCTGATTCTCAGATTTTAGTGCATGTGTAGTATTCTTTCCAATTACCACGTGGTAGAACTCACAGCTGTATATTATGCTCAAAATACACAATTTTATAAAGAATGATTCTTTCACATAAAATAAGAGTATTCTCTGCACTTTTGTACATTTTAAATGTTTAGTCTCTTCAAACACATTCCTTGATTTTCACCTAGCAGTATTAATACATGTGAGTTCTATCTTTAAAGCTACAGGCAAATTATTAATGTAAGGAAAGATTTTTCACTAGCATAATTACATTCTCCAAACATTTTATAGGTGTGAAATTTTGACTTTATTTGTATTGTTTTAATAAATCACATTCTTCTTAGGAAGTGGAGTAGGCATGCAGAGGCACGGAAACTCCTTAAGATCAAACAAGTAGCTTTAAGTGTGACTAATCTCTTTAGGAGAGACATTTAGTTTGTAAGTGAAGGATGGGTAGTAGGGGCAGGAGACAAAGCAACTTCTGTTTCCCAACCACACTTTGCATTTGGGGAAGCAGAATAAAGCTCCTCTAGCCCACAAAGAAATGTGGGAAAATGGAAATGCCTCCCCTTACAGGATTACTCAAATTCCCTGTAGTGAGGCCTATATACTTAGTGAGGCCTATATACCTTTATTTTTGCTGATCTTTGTAAAGCAAAACAATAAATTCGGATCTATAAAAATTTCTAAACATTCTCCCCAGCAGGGAATAATGGGCTTGCTTCCTGCCAATGACTTTTCCATAGCATCCCTCCCTGAGTTACTAGCTGGATGCTTCAGGATGCCTCCCTTGGCTGTGAAATACTCACGGTATCTGCCTTGATGGCAGATGCCAGCTGGCATTGTGAGGGTTTCCTTTGCAAGGGGTTACCTAAGAGTTCCACCCATGTCCCCTACAGCCAACCCTTAGTATGCCTTTACCAAGTTATTTCCCACCCCCTTCTTTTTGAGCAATTAAAGAAAACAGGAAAAAAAAAAAATGACTCAGTCTTCATTAAATTGGAATTCACAAGCTCTATCTCAAATTTTGCTCTTTATCTCATTTTGTATAATCCAGGGTAGACCATTTTAAAAACTCTTTAACATCCTAGTCTTACTGAAAATTACTGATATATACATAAACAATACTGTTCATAATTTTAACCTACCTTCTAATTTTCCTGTTCCTTTGCAACAGGTAAGAATTTCATCATGGCCAAAGGAGAAACCAAGAAGCTGGTTTAGTGAATTTAAGAGAGGAAAACTGGTATGTTATTACCTCAGCATGAAGTGGTTTATTTTGAACCTCGTACATAATACAAGTTCAAATTATATAATCTCTAGACCCTTACTGTGAAAGTCTAAATTATACAAAGCAGGATTCCATGTATTCCCTAGTTTGCTCTATCTAAATCTTAGACCACTTTGTGTTTTTTTTGTTTTTTTAATTTTTATTGGAGTATAGCTGCTTTACAATGTTGTGTCAGTTTCTACTGCACAGCAAAGTAAATCAGCTATACGTATACATATATCCCCTCTTTTTTGGATTTCCTTCCCATTTAGGTCACCATAGAGCATTGAGTAGAGTTCCCTGTGCTATACAGTAGGTTCTCATAGTTATCTATTGTATACATAGTATCAGTAGTGTATATATGTCAATCCCAATCTCCCAATTCCTCCCACCTCCCTCTTAGACCACTTTGGTATTTTAGAGAGAAGTCTAAAATTTTTGTATCAAAATAAATGGAAATATATTAAATTTACTGAAATATTAAGATCAAATAAAGTATGCATTTCCCTAAGTACCTGAGATAGAGATCATAAAAATGGATTATGTTAGAAATATCAGATATAGAAAATATAATGTCTATTTAGTATCTCTGACCCTATTTCATTTCCGCTATACTTGAAAACTAATTTATTCTTTGTTTGCAATTTCAGTAAGAACTTTTGGAATGTGAAATGTTTTTTTCCTATAGTTACATCTGGAAATAAAGTTAACTGACTGACCTGACCTTTTATGTATTGTAGCACAAGTTTACTTAAAGATTTCCATACAATTACCAGTTCGTGATCAATCATTTTATAGAGATTTTAAGATTGGATGCCAAAACTAAATTTGCATTTAAGAGCTGTTTAAAAATATATTTGTGTTTAAAATGTTAATTATAATGTATTTAAATGAACGTTTTTCAGTTATTCAGATAATTATTCAATAGTTTAACATTCTTTAAAAAAGGTATTATTTTCCATTGATGACTATTTACACAGTTATTATCCTATAAGAACCTACACATATGAGTGAAGTTCTCCACTTGACATAACTGTCTAGTTCAGTCTTCCAGTCACATATTAAATATCCATGTTACATTTGTATCTTTGTATGAAATAAAGATACATGCACAGATAGAACTCTGTGTGTGGTTTTATTTTTTGCTGCTTTGTTTTGTTTTCCTTAGAGTGGATTTCCCAGTTATTGTTTTTTTTTTTCTCCAACCTCTCAAGGATCCTCATCATCTGAACTGTTTATCAGTAAGAATTAAGTAAAATCAACAAAAAGGAGGAAAGTCACAGATAACTGCCTTTATATTGAGTGAATCTATAATCTGGGTGAATTGCTTAATTTTTTTTAAAATATAGGTTTATGTTTCAGCTGATCCCAGATACTTTATTTATATCCAATAAAACAAATTATGAGCTTGACAAATGAGTTCTTAATAATTTGCAATTAAGACTGTTTTCCTGCTCTAAATACAAAATAAGTATTTCCTGACAACAAATATTCACTTGCGTGTCTTGGGCAATATGCTTGGTCCTGGTGATACAATGATGAATATAAGTACATCATCTAAGAACAAACAAACAAGCAGGTCTGTGCTGAAAATTAGAAGACCAAAAACCTCTTTGAAGACTGTGCCGCCAAAATGAAAAATTCAGGAACATGTTGAAAAATTTGTCAAGTAGATACATTAGGAAAATAGGTGAAATCAAACAACATAAAAATAGTTAACCTTTGCATTGCACTGAGATTCCTCAGTTTTCATTTTTACTATATTACCACTCTATTATTTAAAAAGATACACAAATATAATGAAAGATTTCTTGGAAACAAAGGCATTTTTTGTAATACTTACTGACTGATTAGGAAACTGAAGTATATATAGAAGTAAAGTGATTTTTTTCCAAAATAAGTATTGCTGACAGTACCTAAGGTGGGAATACATCCTGATTGCATAAAGTCCTCTATCTGGGTCTTCTGACTCTCAATGCATACTTTCTTTCATTAAGTGAAAATGGGTCTGTTGATGCATCCACACGCTTCTGGGATCACAGTTCACTGTTGACAGTGATTTTATTCTTTTATAACAGAAAAGAGGAAAAGAGTCTTTATGTGTCTCTTTATTCTCTTATTCCCAGCTTTCATATTTAGATGTGGAAGGCAATTCCATTAATATGGTGCAAATGACATTCCTGAAACTGCTGACTGCTTCTGCTCGGCAAAATTTCACCTACAGCTGTCATCAGTCAGCAGCCTGGTACGATGTGTCATCAGGAAGCTATGACAAAGCACTTCGGTTCCTGGGATCGAATGATGAGGAGATGTCCTATGACAACAACCCTTACATCAAAGCCTTATATGATGGCTGTGCGGTGAGTATAATCTCTGCTTGCCTTCTTTCACAGAGGTGAGAAGCAGTGTGTAACCATTCCACTTTGGCCCTAAGTCAGATTTCTCTCATGAAGTGGATGTCAATTGTTATTAAGATTTGATGCTTAACACTGACATATTAAAGTATATTAGAGACCACTAATATTCACACACAAACACACACAGAGACACAGAAACTCTGAAACATACATATAGACACATTTTTAAAGTCATAGCAGAAGGTAGTCTTGGATCATATGTTATTTTTATGGAATTATTCCTGATATTTCAATACTATTACAGCTAGATACTCCTGAAATGAAAAAAAAAAAGAAAAAATCAAGAGTCTTATTTCATTTGCCTCCTTAATTCATGACTCTAAAATGACAGATAAAGGAATCATCATTATACTGTTTATACCATAGATAATTCTTACCCCTGTATTTTGCTTATAGGGGCATGCTTATTGGTACTATGTTACAACAATTTAGACAGTTATTATCATTTTGTTATTTTTATCCTCTGGAACTGTCTTTCTCACACATATGGTAATTTCGTAAGAGCAAATGACCAATAGAGCATCCTAAAAAGCTTGTTGTCTTAGCTGATGAGTGAAGAGAAGTCACAATTACAAATAAACAAAGTGAGTAGGTTACACATAGATCAAAGAAGAGACCATAATGCATGTAAAAGGAGAAAGGGTTTAGGATTTCCCGATATAATGCATTGATAATTATTCATAAAATTAATACATAGCAATAGAAATGCTTCAACTTTAGACTTCTTGCATTATAATTCCTATACTGTGTTCAAATTTTTCTTAGCAAATTTGTCTATGTGTGTGTGTATATACATATATATTTATGTGTGTGTATATATACATATAAGAATTATTATAATAATGGTAAGGATATATTATTTATGTAAGGGTATGACCCAGTACCAATATCAGTTTTCATGTTAAAATGTATTTTTCAGTTCAGTAAGATTCTCTCCAACTCTGCAGTATATTAGAGTATTATCTTGAGTAATTATGGCTAAGTATTAAATACCGTCAACTTTCAAAATTTAAAAATACATATGACATCAGTGATAACAAGAAGAGTTAATTACTACAAAGATAATGGCAAATTTGTTTTCCACTCTCTTCTTTCTTACCTTCTTATGTCCACTCAGAAGCTTAAGAAAAAATAACATATCTTAAAAATATAAAATGATTGTATAACTTTTATCTCTGCTTAACTTTACAGTCCAGAAAAGGCTATGAAAAGACTGTGATTGAAATCAATACACCGAAAATTGACCAAGTACCTATCGTTGATGTAATGATCAATGACTTTGGTGATCAGAATCAGAAGTTTGGATTTGAAGTTGGTCCTGTTTGTTTTCTTGGCTAAGATTAGGACAAAGAACATATGAAATCAACAGAAAATATACCTTGGGGCCACCAACCCATTTTATGCCACATGCAAGTTTTGAATAAGAATGGTGTAGAAAATAACTTGCTACGTATATATGTACCAATTAGGAAATATTGATGCCCTTGTGGGAGCAGAATCACATGACAAAAGCTTTGAAAATCATAAAAATATAAGATAGTGTGGCTAAGATGGAAACAGGCCTTATTCTTGATTCCCAATTTTCATCTCTTCTTTTCCTATTTGGATTTCTTTGGTGCTGTAGAAAAAAAAAAAGAGAAAAATATATATTCATAAAAGACATGGTGCTCATTCCCATCCATCAAGGATGTGCTAAAACAGTGTGTTTAATAAATTGTAATTATTTTATGTACAGTTCTATACTGTTATCTCTGTGTCCATTTCCAAAACTTGCATGTGCCTCTGAATTCCATCTGACTCTAATTTTATGAAAACTGCAGAACTATGATGGCAATAAATACATGTATCAAGAAAAAATAAAGTTGCAATTTCTGATGACTCTAATTCCCTTTCTTTGATGAATAATAAAATGCCTTTGTATATATTGATGTTGAAGAGTTCAATTATTTGATGTCGCCAACAAATTTCTCAGAGGGCAAAACCTGGAAGACTTTTGGAAGCACACTCCGATCAACGCTTCTCTACTGATCGTAATTTTGCTGAATTTCAGCCAAAAACATCATGCATTTTAATGCTTTATTCAACGCTATACCTCAATCTTTTTCTTTTCAGAGTCCAGGATTTCACAGGATACTTGTATACGTGGAAAATAAGCAAGTTTATATTTTTGGACAGGAAAATATGTATGAGAAGCTGTTTTAACAAATTGATGCCTCCATCGAGCAGTCAATCAGATGTACAGTTTTTTTTACTACCTTATCATTGTTTTCAGTGTGCTTCAACCACTGAGGTTAATATTAAAAGATGGAAACTAAACAATTATTTATGAATTTGTTCAATGTTATATTTTTAATCAATTTCTTGAATTTGATTCTAAGTTGCATATTATAATAGTCTCCAAATATTATTTTACCTGCACCTGCCCAACAACTATTATTTCTTTTCTTTCAAGATAATATCGTACATTATTTGACCTACCTAATCGCTAAATAACATATGGGCGGACTGTTACTAACAGTGCTTGTTTTAAAAGTCATGCTTAGTAAAAACAATCAAAACATTTTTTTCCACTAAGGCATTTTCTTTCAGGTAGCTTGAAATAGCAGTAAAATTTAAAAATTACACACTGAACTTTGTATCTATTTTAAGTAATATATGTAAGACTTGAAAATAAATGTTTTATTATTTCTTATATGAAGTGTTAATTGATAGCAGATTTCACTGGAACATTTTCAACTGATAATTTATCACAAAAGAACATACCTGTAATATTGAAATTAAAACGTGAACATTTGTCATTCAGAAGTTCTTTTATTTTTGAAATCAAGTTTGTAAATGTCCTTTCAAGAAGGGAGATATGAATCGTATAAATAAACTCAAGTCTTGTCTACCTGGATTGGTCATTCTCTTTCTTAAACAGGTTTTAAATTACTCTCTATTGCAGAAAAGGCTTTCAGTTTTGTTTCTTGACCATCCAGGTTAGAATAGTTTTACACTTTTGGAAAAGAATATTATCCTTCAGAGATTAGTTGTTTAAATTCTCCACATTTCTAAAATAAAAACACCACATGGTAATACTCTATTAACAAAATAAAGATAGGGTATATTTAAAATTTCAAAGGAATGTTTTTCATAATTAAATGTTTTACAAAGTCTCAAACATATGTTCATAATTTCAGCATTAAAAGAATTTCCAGAACTTTTATTTGAAATATAGTCTCTAAATCATACATAAAATAGTATTGTCTATCAAGAGGAGTCCCATACAACAGAGTATTTACTTTAACGAATGCATAACAATGAGAGAATATTTTGCATATTGACCTGCATTGGGGAAGCTGCATTTGTCCATTTAAAAAAATGGCTTCAAATTTGACACTCAGTAGAATTAATGCATAAGTAACTAAATCACCTATCCTTTTCTATACCTTTCATGTATGGATATGGTCTTCTGCATAGTATCAAATTTTTTTCTCTCTCTTATAATTGATTCAATCTGGACAAAAGGAAGCTAAGTGGAAAGGAAAAAGCATATTATACAACATTCTAGTCTTGGCCCAGCATGTATAAGTTATTCATGTGTAAATTATGGATAATATTATTGACCTGGCAGGCATGGGTAAGTCCTGGGCCTGATGCACGTAAAGTTTTGTACAATTCTCTTTAAAAAAATAATACAAAATTACAAATAAAAAATACAGAAGTTACTATTTAGAAGAAGTAAAGATATTATAACAAATCATTAAATTAAAAAATGGACCTATACCAAAAGTATCAGAACATCCAGGAAAATATTGTTTTTATTAATTCTCTGAAGTACTTCTGTAACACTTTTATCCATGTGTTTATTTGTTTACTTATTTATTTATATTTTTTTGGCTGCAATCTCTGAGTGCCTCTTCAAATGAGAATTTTATAATTTAAATTTCTTATAGAAATAATAAGTTTCTCTAACATGTTAGGTTAAAAATTCTTATTATCAATAGCTTAGAGATGTTTCTGTGTCACATTCTGTTATTGGTGAGTATTTTTTAATTTTAGATTATTTTAAATTCAGGAAAAGCTCTATTATATTTCCTTCATACTATACTTCACACTCTAAATCTGTGAGACTTTTCCGCAGAATAGCCTCTGATTCTGTACATTTTTTACCTTGTTTCTCCTCCACTATCACTAGATTTCAGATTCTGGGCACCATAAGACACATGCATACTACGGCATAAATTCTCTTTCATTATCATAACACAGTGGGTGATAGGGTTATTCCAGAAAGCCATTTCTATACTGGGAATACTGGAATTAATTATAAGTAAATAATAACTGAAAGCCACATAATTATATTCCACCATGTAAGCATATTCCACAACCCCCAAATAAAAGAATCCCTAATTAAATTTCCTCCTTACAGGTTCCTTCCACACCACCCGAGACAAGAAAGAATGCCAAGGAGAAGTTGGAGTGGAAAGACTATGTTCTTAGCTGATCATGGTTAAAGAATCTTTGGCAAATTTTACCAATCATATGACCACATGAACATATTTCTAGGAGCTCTCTAAGGTCTTAGATGGTGCCTGTGAAAGAGGATTATGAAGCTTAAGCTTTATTAGTTTCAAGTAAATAGTCCTCTGCATGCTGGATAACTGCAAAATAAATGAGTTAATTAAGGGCCTAGCACACTGATATATACTAAGAGCTAAATAAATAGTTGCTACTGCTCTAGATTTCCTACCTCTACTATCATCACCTTAGCATAAGTTCCTTTATAAAACGTGGCTAATGATATGTGCTACCTACCCCACAAGACTTTTATAAAGATTTAATTTTCAAAAAGTAACACACTGTACAAATTGCATCACAGATGTCCAAATCAGCAAACAGACTCACGTAAAATACAAGCCTTGCAGAGATTCACAAAGGATACAAAAAAAAGCAGTAACATATACCATATCCAAGAATCCCGAATTCATCAGACAGAGCTTCTCAAGTCCCCAGAATGTATTTTGCTCTCGAGAAGGATGAGTTTAGTTGGTTTTAGGGTTTCTCAAATTTTATATTTTGCTGGTCTCATATCTCTGTAGTGGTCATACAACTAATGATTCCTCAATGCAGCTGCAGCCCAGAGATCCAGAGATTGCAGAATTATTCACAACTTAAAATCTTTCAGAATATATCCTGCTAAAACATTCCAAGTTCAGTTATCAGTACATAGGCAACCCCTGCAGTATCCTCATTTCTTTTCTTTTTTTTCTTTTTTCTTTTCGCCATGCTGCGCGGTTTGGGGGAATCTTAGTTCCCCGACCAGGGATTGAACCCGGGCCCTCTGCAGTGAAAGAGCGGAAGGGGGACAACTGCAGGGGGGGGCAAAATTTTGAAGTTAATATTTTCTAAAGATGGAGGCAAGTGGTTTTGAATCATTGAATCATAGAACATCAATGCCAGAAAACTTGATGGTCACTTATCAGTTAATCAATGACCGAGGATATGATTTAGCACCATCACTATTAAAAACTCAACTTTACAAAATAATTAGGTCAGAAAGTGTCTTTGCTATATCCTTAATCACAGATTAATAGAAGAGATAAAACCATCACATCTAAATGAACAGTTTGGACTTCCCAGCTGGCACAGTAGTTAAGAATCCACCTGCCAATGCAGGGGACACAGGTTCAAGCCTTGGTCCTGGAAGATGCCACATGCCGCAGAGCAACGAAGTCCGTGCAACACAACTGCTGAGCCTGGGCTCTGGAGCCTGCATGCCACAGTTACTGAAGCCGGCACGCCTAGAGCCCGTGCTCCGCAACAAGAGAAGCCACCGCAATGAGAAGCCTGTGCACCGCAATGACGAGTAGCCCCCTCTTGCTGCAACTAGAAAAAGCCCGCGTGCAGCAACAAAGGCCCAATGCAGCCAAAAATAAATAAATCAATTAATTTTAATAAATAAATAAAATCTATTGAAAAAATAAAATAACAGTTTATTATCAAGGTTCTGACTATACAGATGTTTGTTTGGAGAACTGAAAGAGCAATTAATACTGGTTTGTGAGTGTGTTTCATGAAGAAGATGGCATGTCTGCAAATATCTGTAGAGTTTGGATGGGCATGTATGGAGGTGAGAAGGAAGACCACTTTAAGGAAGAAACCCAGGAAAGAATTCCAGTGGTACAGGTGGGTGTGGCACCTGAAGAAGAGGAGGAGTCTGATAAAGCCCCAGTCATGAGAGGGCGTGGCCTGGTGTGAGGCCAAGGCCTGTGTTTAGGGTTGGGTTGTAATAGCTTGAAAATCATGCAAAAGAGCATGGATATCATGCAGTAAATAATTTTAAATGAATATTGGTTCTTGAGTAAGACAGTCACAATGAAAGTTGTGTTTAGAATGACTATTTTTGGCAGTTTTTACAGAACCGACCTAGTAGACATTCTATGCTGGATGGATCTGTAAGATGAGTCAGATAATGGGGACCAAGTATCATGAAACTGTTGTGGAAATTTAAGTGAGTGATAATACAGATTTCGATTACAGTAATTACACCTCCATGATTTAAGAGGAAGGGACACGTATAAGACAATTTGAAAGAAGAAATGACTATATCTTAACAATATTTAAAATATTCCAGAGGCTTTCACTGGATATATCCACAAATAAGTTATAGTTGCCTAGCCTTTAAGAACATATAGCATAAAATAATAGAAAAGAAACCTTGAATCTACTAAAAATCTGAAAAGCCAACAGGAACAGGTCTCAGTAAAAAAAATGACATCTGGCACAATCTTATCAATTGGCTTTGTATCTCCCATTGTATCTCATATATTATTGTAAAGATTACATATGAAAATAATTTGTGATTGCTTAAACAATACATGCTTACAACATTATGGGCAAGTGCCTATCTCCTATATAAATAAAAGATCATGTACATTATCAACCACAGAAGACATACATTTATAGAAAGAAAAATGAACTGCTAAAACTTAATTATTATAGTTTTGTCTGTTGATACTGAAACTTTCATAAGTAAAAATTGGAACATAAAGAATAAGTAAATAGATGAGAGGTCTTGGAAATAATTCTATATTACTAATATGAAAAAATATGATCTGTGTGTGTGTGTGTGTGTTAATCATCACATATTATTGGGAACAAGCTTTATAAATATATCAGTCCTTTCATCAGCAAAAGTCATGGCAATTAGTCATTTCCATATAAAGTTCTCATCTGTAACAAAAAAGAAATGGTGGATCATAAAATAAACACCACAAGTCAAAAACAGAAGATCTTCAAGCTAATTCTAGTAACTTAATTCAAATAAAGCATGCAAAGGCAGACCCAGTGATAGGTTAGTTTTGTATACTGGTATCAGTTATTAGTTATGTAAGGTTTCTCAGCAAGAATCCTTCACAGTGATGCAGATCTGTGTGAAAGTTATATGCATTATCATCTGACTCATTAGGACTCCTGATGTCTCCACATTGTCGTCTTTAAACAGCACATCTGTTGAACAAAATAAAAGCTGATGTATAGATGTAGATCTTTGGAGAATCACAAGAACTAAAGAACCGAAGGGAGACAAAGATGACATCATTTCTACTTTATCTGTTCCTCTTCACTCGTTAATTTTTACCTAAATTTAATGATTTTTGTTTTATTTTTATTTTTCTTCCAGTTTTATTGAAATACAATTGACATACAGTACTGCATAAGTTTAAGATGTACAGCATGATGATTTGACCTACATACATCATGAGATGATGACCACAATAAGTTTAGTGAATAGCCATCATCTCATATAGATACGAAATAAAAAGAAAAAGATATTTGTCCTTGTAATAAGAACTCTTAGGATTTACTCTCCTACAACTTTCATATATAAGCTAGTGAAGTGTTAATGATATTTATTGTATTGTACGTTACATCCCTAGCACTTATTTATCTTATAAGTAGAAGTCTGTACCTTTTGACCACCTTCATCCAATTCCCCTTCTCCCCATTACCACTTCACAAATCTGATCTCCTTTTCTATGAGTTTCTTTGTTTGTTTGCTTTTTAAGTTTAATTGACCTACAACACTATGATAGCTCCTGGTGCACAACATAGTGATTCAACATTTCTATACAGTAAAAAAGGTTCACCTTGATACATTTTTTAGTTATCATCTGTCACCATTCAAAGACGTTACAAATTATTGACTATATTCCCTATGCTACATGTTTCATCCCCATGACATTTATTTTGCAACTGGGAGTTTGTACCTCCTAATCTCCCTCACCTATTTCACTTGTCACCTCACCTTCTCCTCTCTGGCAACCACTTGTTTTTTCTCTGTTTTAATGGATGCTTTGCCTGAGAGGAGTTTTTATGAACAAGACATAATTTTTCTAAGATTTGGTGAAAGAAAGTTACATTATATATATTAACATAGACCTAAATAATGTAAAATTACCTAATTACCTGATGAGATATGTTTTAAAATAATGTTTTAAAAAAGATTGCCCTTTTATCCTTGACACATATGTTCATGAACATTAAACTATCCAAATATTCAAAATTTTATCTCTACTTCTTGTTACCCTTGACCGTTAAAGAAAGAAAACAATACATGTTTTCATTGTTGTTATGTATGTGGCTGTGCTTCCTATGCTTGTTTTATAAGATCTTTCCCTCTTAGGATAGCACATTCTTTAAAACAGTTGTAGGAAGGATTTAGCTTAGGTTAGAAGACAGGTATGAGGAAGCACTATGATTCTGGCAGAAAGCCAAGGAGCTGGACAGAAAATGGTTTAATCTTGCTTTATCCTTGACATAATCTGGAACTGGCCCATGTGGAAATTCTACTAACTGAAAGACCAAAGTTTTCTTATGTAACCTCTTAGCTTTTACGGTAACAAAAATCCACCTGCTTTCCCTGACAGTGGAGTACCTTTGGTGTGTATATTTTAAACCAATCATCCCAAGCAAAGACTTTATTTTTGTAAAATATTTTACTGTGGCCACATATTTTGTCGAATGTGGTTTAATTTTTATCCTTGGAACCCCAAAACCACTAGGTATATTTTGATGAACTGATGAAAGAAACGGCTTAAGGAAAGTTCTCAGTGGAGCCATTAAAAAATCACTTTAGAAATATCTCTAAAGGAAATAGCAAAAGTTTATCTATAATATTTGGCAAAAAGAAAAATAAAATTCCTTAGTTCTTACCTACCATTTTTTTTTAAATTCACAAGCTTTGTCAGTCTTCTCAAAATGCTTTTCACGACTGCCTTACTATGTACCTCAATTACTAGTGTCCTAGTTGGAGCTCCTTCTTAGGTCAGTTTCTTAACTATTACTCCTTACTGTAATTGTTCACCTCTCCTTCTTACCTATGCACACAAACACTCCAATCCATACTATATTTGCTGCCTGATTCATCCTTCTTTAATTAATCAAATGTCACCATTTGAGTTTTCTATTACAATAATACTGCCTAATGAACAACTGCAAAACTTAATGTTTTAAATATTAAGTTTTTGTTATTGCTCACGATTCTGTGCATAGATGGGAGGCCTTTCTAGCCTGCATCTGACCAGGCTGATCTTGCTTGGGCTCACTCATGTGTCTGCTGTCTGCGGGCAAATGAATGGCCTGCTGGGGACTAGTCATCAAGAATGACCCTGCCTGTGGTGGATTTCTTTCACATGGTTCCTCATCCTCTTGCAAGTTATACCAGGCTTCTTCAAATGGTGATAAAACGCAAGAGAGAGAGAGAGACATAGATAGAGACAGAGAGGCAGAGAGAGACAGAGGGAGAGAAAGTATACACAACCATTAATTTTAGGCCAGGGTCAAAACTGCTGTGGTGTTAATTAGGCCACATCCTATTGGCCAAAGTAAGTCACTGGACTAGCAGAGTCCAGTGAAAAAGAAAATAGTCTCCACCCCCTAATGGCGGGGGGCTGCAAAGTCACATTACAAAGTATATGGATGTGGGGAGAAGTAAAAGATTGTGAAGATTTCTGCATTCTACCACACTCACTGTCAATCTCCTGCTCAAAAACTTTCAAGAACTACCTATTTCATATTCTCATAAAATGTAAACTCTGCTCCCAAGATTTCAAATCCCAAAACGGCTTCCATCTAGCCTAACCTTCATTTTTTATCTAATTTAACCTCCTTTCCTATTTTTCCTCAACATACTTCCTCTACCTGAGCCAGATCATCTACTCACTCTGACATGAATAAGTCTTACATTTTTAATCATTCATACCTCTATGCGCTCACCCATATCTCCTACCTTATATGCCTTTTTCCATCTTTTATACTTAACTAAACTCTATTTTTATTAAAATCCAGCTTTATTTTTACTAAGCTTTTATTTTTATTAGAGTCTCAGATGCTTCCTGATTACTCCAGTGCACACAGCTATTTTTATTTTTAATTTCTGATCTCCTCTAGTATAAACATGTGTTCTACACAATTTCAGCTCTTGGATGTATAGTTCTTTGTATCATATACTTCTCTTTAATGAGTGTTAGTTTGGTCTACCCAACGAGAGTGTAAAATATGAATTCCCTAGAGTCTAAACATTAGTTCTAATGATATAATATGTATATAACATATATATTATATCATACATATTATATAATATATATTATATTATATATAATATATATTATATAATATATTGATATAATAATACATATTATATCAATATATATATTATATCGTTATATCAATAACATATATATTATATCATTCTAATGATATAATATGTATGTTATGGCTTAAAATGTGTCCTCTAAAAATTCATATGTTGGACTCCTAACCCCAGTCCATCACAATATGATCTTATTTGGAGATAATATCTTTACAGAGGTAATCAAGTTAATATGAAGCTGTTAGGGTGGACCTTAATCTAATATACTGATGTCCTTATAAAAAAGAGAAATTTGAACACAGAGACAAACAAATATAGAAGAAAGACAATGTGAGGAGACATAGGGAAAAGACAGCCATCTACAAGCCAAGGAGAGAGGCCTGGAACAGATCTTTTCCTCAGAGCTATCAAAAGGAACCACTACCTCAACTTTGGACTTCTCTCCTCCAGAATTGTGAGATAAGAAGTTTCTGTTATTTCAACCACTCAGTTTGTAGAACTCTGTTAGAATAGCCTTAGCAAACTAATATTAAGTATTAAATAAATATTTATTTTTGTTTGATTAATTGAATAGATGAAAGACTCATGAGTATAAATTCATAATCCGATGTTCTTAGACGAGAGCAAGTTTGGCTGAATTGCTAGAAACTTAAAACTTCTGGATCACACATTCACAATATATAAAACAAGCTTTTAGTGTTTACCAATATTAAACTATTGACCAGTAGAATAATTAAATTCTCTACCTTATATTTTAGATATGAGAGGAAGAAACATATGTGGATGGAAACAGAAAAGATGACCAACAAGTACTGCACATAGGGAGTAAAGTGGGCTGTTTTGCTCTGTGCAGCTATAAAATAGTGGTTGGCAAACAGGGGCTAAATGTTAATGAACTGTATGAAATTAAAAATCAAATATGAAGAGTGGTGTATAAAAGTGTAATCAGCTCAGCTGAGACATACATTACTTATTTGTTCTCCTGGGGATACAATGGTGAATAAGACAGACTTAGCCTGCTCACCTTTGAGACTTTAAAGGTAGCTATATTAAAAAAGTGAATAATTGATAATAACAATAATAATAAGTAAGTAATTTTACATCAGGTAAAATATAGGAAGCTGAAGTAATCTATGGCAGGGGTTCTAATCTTAACGAGGAACCCAGTTAGGTATCTGTGAGTGAATGACCTTTAGTATGAGACCCAAAGCATGTTTAGAAATTTTCTTCCTCAACAACAGTGAAAGAGACAAAGTATGTTAAGTAAAGGAAAGATAATGATTGTTTGATGAATCTGGGCCAAAAAAAATCTTGGAAGACAAAAACACTGAGTATTATTCTCTTTCTTTTAGAGGGTGGTTAAAAAGGTTTTTCACTTTTCTTCTTTCTTTGACTACATCAACCCGTTCTCTTGCGTAGTTCTGAAACTTTCCGTGAAACAAGCTGTAGCCCCCCAAGGCTGCTGCCTAACCTGGCCTGACACATTAGAAACAAGGAATAAAATAGCAAGACATGCCTCAGAGACTCGCTTAAATTTCCGCAGTGAAGAGCAACACAGGTCTGACCAGCAAAATGGAAAACCCAAAGCAGTACTTCAGAGATAAAACGATACCGGAAATAGAAACAAGCAATCATCAAGAGAACGATTTAAAGCACCTGCTGATGATTCCATCGCACAGCCCAAGTCAGGCAGAAGAAAATTCAATATTGTTCAATGACGTAAATAAAGTATTCAGGAAAATAAAATCCTAGTGCCTAAGATAACATTAGTATTGATGTCTGCAGATTCTGCGTGACAGATGGTCTCAGCCGCCACTGCAGAGGTGGCTGCAGAGCTATATACCAGCTTGTGGCATCATAAACTATTCAATTTAGGCAGACTCATCCCCAGGACAGAGTGATTTGGGCAATTATCCTGTGTTCTGTTCTTTGTGGGAGCCCTGCTCTGCTGCTAGCAGTCAGCTGGGCAACGATTCTTTGAGTCAGGGGGAGCTGTTTGCCAGACAGAGCTGAAAAAAGACATGAGACATGATTCCACCATAAGCAGGCTTTAAATTGGCCTGATCTCCAAAGCCATCTAGGGGATATCAATAAGAGCCACGTGGGGGCTTCCCTGGTGGTGCAGTGGTTGAGAATCTGCCTGCCAATGCAGGGGACACGGGTTCGAGCCCTGGTCTGGGAAGATCCCACATGCCGCGGAGCAACTAGGCCTGTGAGCCACAACTACTGAGCCTGCGCGTCTGGAGCCTGTGCTCCGCAACAAGAGAGGCCGCGATAGTGAAAGGCCCGCGCACCGCGATGAAGAGTGGCCCCCGCTTGCCACAACTAGAGAAAGCCCTTGCATAGAAACGAAGACCCAACACAGCCAAAAATAAATTAAAAAAAATAAATAAATAAGAGCCACCTGCAGAACTGCTTGCATAATAACTCCTAGCACTCCTGGGAGAAATCATTAAAGAGATTATAGTAGAGATCCTAAATTGGGGATCAAAGAGCCACATCTGGCCCTCATACCTATGTTTTTTGGTCTGAATAATGCTGTCTCGCATACATTCTTTTTGAATCTTTTAAATTAGTTGCTAACCTTTAAAAATTAGAATTTCTGGTTTCTCTTGAAAATTTGGAGGATCTAACACAATGTGAATATGTGCCCATTGCACATTTTTGAGGGAGTATGCGTTCTCTAATTTGCTGTACCCCCCAGCACTCCCCATTGTTTTGCTTATATCTCATTTGCTTCATTTTTTTTTTTTTTCATGTGGGTTGGTCCTTCTAGGCATTTAAGTCCTAAACCCAGGACTAAGGAGGCAAAGGACAATGGAGATTAGGAAATATTGATCAGACAGGGAATTCATTGTCTAGAAAAAAACAAAGGCCTAAAAGAGTTATATTAATAAATTCAGAGGTAATTGGGAAGATCACCCAGATATCAGGGAAATGAATTCAGATTTCATGAGAGGTAATAGACAAAGCAAGGAAATAAAACAGGCTATATTATGAGATGGTTTACGCTCTTTCAATCAGAATAGTGAAGGCAGCCAAGAACCCAGAAAGATTTGATCAAAGTAAAAGTCTCTGTATTAGTTTGCTCTGGCTGCCAAAACAAAATACCATAGACTTTGTGGCTTAAACAACTGAAATTTATTTTCTCACAGGTCTGAAGGCAGGATGCCACCAGGGTTGGTTTCTTGTGAGGGACCTCTTTCTGCCTTGCTACCTTCTTACTGTGTCCTCACATGGTGGAGAAAGAGAGCAAACTCTCTGGTGTGTCTTCTTATAAGAACACTAGTCCCATCACGAGGGCCCCACTAACATAACATCAACTCTTGTTATTTACCTCCAAAAGGCCCCATCTCCAAATGCACATTGGGGGTTAAGATGTCAACATATGAATTTAGAGCAGGGGAACATTCCATCCATGACAGTCTCCATTAAAGCTACCCTGTCCAAAGCTACCCTGTCCCGCTTGACCCCACGATAATGGCATCATAAGGAAAATTGAAGTAGTCAGGGTTCTCTAGAAAAATAGAACCAATAGGAAAGAACCAGGAGAACCAATGGTGTAAGTTCTTGTCTAAGTCCAAAAGTTTGTGAAGCAGGAACTTAGATGGTGACGGTCCTGGTCCTAGGCCAGGAGAAGAGTGATGCTTCAGCTCATGCATAGCAAAAGTCAGGCAAAAAAAAAAAAAGAATTTCTTTTCCTCTGCTTTTGTGTTCTACTCAGGACCTCAACAGATTAAATGATGTCCACACATGTTGGGGTGGACAATCTCCTTCACTCAGTCTACCACCAGTTCAAATACTAATCTCTTCCAGAAACATCCTCACAGACACACCCAGAGAAATAATGCTTAACCATGTATCTGCATACCTGTAATCTGATCAAGATAGACACAATATTAACCATCACAAAAACACATCTTGCAAATGAAGTGACTGGTAAATTGAGACTGGACCGTCCCTGGTTTAGTTAGCTCTACATTAAATGTTTAAGAAAGACTTTGGGAAGAGTTTATACCAGAGACAAAGAACAACGTATGAAGGAGAAAATATTACTTAGTGCATAAGTGGTAGCCTGAGTCTCTGTACTTCAGATACTGCTAAATGGTTGTTACTCCTTCAGATTCAGATAAAGTCAGTATACATTTTTTTAAAAATCACTGCTCTTTATAAAGCAACCTTAGAGATCTGAAACTCTGGACTGAAAGAAAGCAGAGAGATACACTTATGGGTTCCTGTGTAAGAATTTGGAGCAATACAGATACAACTGCTTGGACTACTCTCTCCATCCTGGAGGGCTGGACAGCTTAAGAAGAAAAGAGCACAGACAACAGCCTGGTATATAAACTGACCTTCCCTGTAATCTGAGAAAGCAAGCTCCATTGACTGGCACTGAACACTACGCACCTAGATTGGAACTGTGCTCTACACGACCACCTGTGCTTAGGGTCTGTCTATATTTTTTTTTATTTTACTTTTTTCTATGACTTTCATTAAAATTTACTGAGGAAGTTAAACAGCAAAATTATCTAAAACTCCTCTTAAAATGTGGAGTGATTTGTGTGGCTGGAAAGATGGAGTAGATTTACTTTCTTCTACTCCTCCCACTAAGTACAACTGAAAAACCCTGTACATTTTATATAAAACAAATATAAGGAGATTCTGAAAGGTCAAAAAAAGACAGCAGATCATCTAGGGGGTCACAGTTTGTTACAGAGAGTTCAGGGTCCCTTCCCCTGAATCTCCACTGATACCACAAAGCAGTGGTCTCATTACTGCTGGGCAACGGTGAAAGGCTTCACGTTCAGCTAGGCCGCCTCTGACACCACCTCAGTGGAGAGAGATGGGTGACTCTTTTGTCAATTGGAAATGGAAATTTAGGCTTCCCGTGGGTTTCCACTAACAACATAGAGGAAGCAAGGGTTTGGTGAAGGGAAGGGTTCATTACCAACCAGTAGAGACAAAAGCTTCAGCTTCCTACATGCCTTCTCAGACAACACTCCAGTAGGAATACTGGGGAGCCTTGTTACAGCCTAATAAGGGTAAAAGATTATGTTCCTTACTTGAATTTTCCTGGTATCAATGGATACAGTACCACAAGGTTTGGGTTGGAGAAAAGCAGTTACTAACTCAAAGTTTTCTAACTTACTGGACTTCCCCTTTCATAGTTTTTTTGGTAGAGCAGGCAGGGGGGTTTAAGTCTATGTCTGTTGAATTCCAACTTTAGCTTCAAGTCTGGTATACATGAGGCTAAAAGAAAACACAGGTGTACTGGGTTGAATAGTATCCCATATAAATCCAGTTCAATGTAGAACCTCGGAATATGTCCTTGTTTGGTTAACAGGGTCTTTGTAGATGTAATCAAGTTAAGATGAGTTCATACTGGATTAAGGTGGACTTTAATCCAATATGACTGGTGTCCTATAAGAAGAGGAGAACACACATGGTTACAGGGAGACACGGATTAGAAAGGAAGAAGTACAACTGTCCTTCTTGACAGATAAGATTACTGTCTATATAGAAATTCCAAAAGAATCTACAAAATCAGAACTAATAAATGAGTTCAGTGAAGTTGAAGGACACAGATTCCTGTATACTAGCAAGGAACACATGGACACTGGAATTAAAAATACAATACCACTTAACATGCTTTAAAAAATGAAATACTTAGGTGTGTAATTCTAACAAATCATGTACAGGATTTGTAAGCCCAAACTATACAACACTGATGAAAGAAATCAAATAAAATCCAAACAAATGGAGAGACATACCGTGTTTATGGATTGAAGCAGCAATACAGTGAAGTTGCCAAACTTCCCCAAGTTGATATATAGGTTTAATTCAATTCCTATCATAATGCAAGCAAGACATGTTGCAGTTATGCACAAGATAATTCTAAAATTCATACTGAAAATCAAGGCAACTAGAATAGTTAAAACAATTTTGAAAAAGAAGAATAAAGTGGGAGAATTGATCTACCTGGTTGTAAGGCTTATCATGTAGCTACAGTAATCAACACTCTATGGTACAGGCAGAAGAATAGACAAATAGATCAATGGAAAAGAATAGAGAGCCCAGAAATAGACACAAATATGTCCAACTAATTTTGACAAAAGTGCAAAAGTAATTCAATGGAGGAAAGATAGCCTTTTCAACACATAATGACAAAGCAATTGGACATTCATAGGCAAAAAAAATGAATGTCACACCTTATACAAAAATAACTCACCATGGATCATGGACTAAAATATAAAATAAAAATCTTTTAGGAAAAAAGATAGGAAGAAATCTTTGAGACTCAAGGCTAATGAGTTCTTAGACATGACACCAAAAGAAGCACGATCCATAAAAGAGGAAAAATTGAACTATTTAACTTCATAAAAATTACATACATTTGTTCTGTGAAAGGTATTGTTAGGGGATGAAAAGACAAGTCACTAAGTGGGAGAAAAAAAATTTCAAGTCGTATGTTTGACAAAGGACTAGTATTTAGAATATATAAAGTACTCTGAAATCTCAACAAAAATAAACAGTCCAATTAGATAAAATGAACAATCCAATTAGAAAGTGGGCAAAAGAAAGGAAGAGACAACTCACCAGAGAGGATATACAGCTGAAAATATGCACTTGAATATATGTTCAAACATCAATAGCCGTTGGTGACATGCAAATTAAAACCATATGAGATAGCCCTACACACCTATTAGAATGGCAGAAAAAGAAAAGTGACATCAAATGCTGTCAAGGATTCAGATAAACTGGATGATTCATATATTGCTGATGTTAATGCAAAATGTTACATTCTGGAGAACAGTTTGAGAGTTTCTTAAAAACAAAAATAAGCATTGGATTACCATAGAACCCAGGAATTGCACCCTTAGGCATTTATACCAGAGAAATTAAGACTTATGCTCACAAAAAACCTGTAAATAAATGTTTATAGCAGCTTTTTCCATAATAGGCGAAAACTGGAAACAACCCAGATTTCCAGTGGGTGAAGGTTCAAACAAACTTTAATCCATCCACACCATGAAATACTATTTAGCTATAAAACAAACTATTGATATACACAATACTCTGGATGAATCTTCAGCACATTATGCTGAGTGAAGAAAAGCTAATCCAAAAGTCACATACTGTATGGTTGTATTTATATAATGGCCTTGAAATGACAAAATTACAGAAAAGGAGAACAAATTAGTCATTGCTGGGAGTCAAGGAGGGAGTGGGTATGTATGGGAGGAAAGTGGATGTGACTATAAAAGGACAACCTGAGGGGTCCTTGTAGTGATGGAAATGTTCTGGTTCTAGTTTGTTTTAATGTCAATATCGTGATTGTGATATTGTAGTATATTTTCACACATTACTATTGACGAAAACGATGTAAAGGGTTTCACTGTATTGTTTCTTACAATAGCATGTGAATTTAAAATTATATCAGAATAAGCAGTTAAATTCAAATTTGAAATATGTCCTATAAAATAGAATAATATAGAAAATAGGATACTTATATACCCACATTCAGATTAAATACATGTGGTCCCTTCATAAAATAGAGAAATAAAAAGCTATGGATAACTGCAAAGGGCATGTTCCCTCCTCCCATTCTTAACCCTTCTTAAGTTGGTAATATGTTCCCATACTTGTAAGGATACATTTATCTATAAATAAAGGTAACTACAAGCCATATATAATATTATTCATGTGATCAACTTTGAGGAAGTATAACATACACACAGTAAAATACACTGTTTTTAAATATGAAGTTGGATGAGCAAGTAAGCCTAAGTAACCACCAACGCAATCAAGATATGAAACACATCTAATTCCTCCAAAGTTCATTCACCCCCTCTACAATCCATCCCCTCCAACCCTGGACCCACAGAAACATGTGTAATATTGTTTTAAGTATTATAAATATCTACATAAATTTACCATACAATATACTAGTATATCTTTTGGCAACTCGGTTTGCTCTAAGCACACCCCTTCTCATATCAGCTGTTTCTCAACCTCTCTCTCTCTCTCTCCTTCTCATTTTCTGATTCAAAATGTCTGTGTACTTTTAAATTCCTACAGAGCTCACTGATATTGGAGGGAGAAACTTTTCCTGAAGAAACTTTAATGTAAGGGTTTTCATTAGAGGTACAGAAAATACTTATCTCTAGGAAAGAGGAAATAGCTCACAAACTGGGGTACCAGGACAGAGGGTCCTTCTGCAAGATTTTGTTTAAAGGATGGGAGCTTGATGCCTGACAAAGTTTATATATAGACAGCATTTTACCAAGTTTATGGTCAAAATACTGTAATAATTAGAATAGAACAAAGAGCACCACTTTAGCCATCCATCACTGAGGCATCTTTGCCCAGGCAATTCTGGCAGTGAGAATGAAAGTGAAGCAGCTAATATAGTTAGAGTGAAATGTTCGATAAGTCCACGAGGAACTCTATGAAGACAGGAAGAAAGGAGGCCTCATCTTGCTCTGTCATTAACAGACAAAGGCACTGTGAATCTTATGGGGGTTATACAAATTGGGGGCAGATCCCTTATATTACCACAACCAATTCCACAATTTAGATATCAGAAAATGATGAGACATACATTAGCAAGGAATGTACACAAGCCTTAAAGTAAAACTATCTAGCACATGATCTGGGTCCTGCTTACAGTCCTCAGCTGAGAAATTCATTGTGGTTAGACAGACTAAGGGGATGGAAGGGAAATTAGGAAAACAAAATGGCACTTCTACTAGCAGTTCTAACTTCCAAGATAAAAGGGGCTTCCAAACCAAGGTGAAGTAGATAAATAACAAACATTTCCAATGTAAGAGGGGATGCCATTGCAAAAGTTTGGCCTTCACTGTATGCCCATGAAAAATTGGCCAAGGGGAAAGACTGGCCCTAAGTTAAATTTTAAAAGTGAAAACTCTTCTAAAATAGCCTTGCTAGATCAATTTCTTTGCAGGCAAAGCCTTTGGGCTTCATTGTTTGTGAAAATACAGCCTGATCAAATGGGTCAAAATTTGTATTTAGAAATTTCAGAGTTTACTTAAGTTGGAATACAACCTTTCTACTGGTACAATTATAAGCAAATATATATTTTTAATTCATCCTTGATATGACCTATGCAAGAGGAATTGATGGAATATTAGAAAAGTGTGGTAGAGGGAATTCTAAGGTGACTTCATGAGCTCCATCTCCTGCTGCCAAGCCTGTATAATCTCATCCCCTTGAGTGTGGACAGGATTTCTCTTTTGCTTGTAGAAGGTAAAATACAGGCAAAAGTGATGGGATATCACACCCTTGACTAGGTTACTTCATATGGCAAAGGTGATGTCTTATCATAATTACATCATGTTATATGAAAATCCATCTTAGCAGATTGGTGAACAAGAAATTCTCCTGCTGAGCTTAAGAAGCAGACAGCCATTTGTGAACTGCCTATGAATAGGGCCACATGGCAGTAAACTGCAGTGGCTTCTAGGACCTGAGGCTAGACCCCTGCCGACAGCCAGTAAAAAGCAGGGGCCCTCAGTCATAGAGTCACATAGAAATAGAGTCTTCCAACAACTGAATGAGTTTGGAAGTGGATTCTTCTCCAGGCAGGTCTCCAGATGATAATGCAGTCTACTTGCCACCTTGATTGCAGCATGTGAGACCCAGAGCAGAAGACCCAGTTGAGCTGTGCCTGGACTTGAACCACTGAAATTGTGAGATAATAAATGTGTGTTGTTTAAACCTGTTAAGTTTGTATCTGTTAGTTGTGCATCACTATTTCTAGGATGAGCCATAATTTCTGAGAATTCAGAATGGTATCAGTCTAGATAAAATTGAATTAAAATATTATTATAAAATGGGCTGTTTTAAGCATTGTTTTCTTTTTTGGCATAAAATTGATTAGTGAGAGATGTTTTTTCTATAGACTGTGGAGATCTGTTAGAGTGGAGTAGTGTATTCACACATCAATATAATCTGAAAAATAATTATCAAGTAGTTCTTTCCCAGTGCTAAAAGTTTTCAAATTTTTTTCATTAGAATTTTTATTATGATACCACATGACAGGTCTTGACATACTGCCTTCCATTTTTTCTAACAGCGGGTATTTTTTCAGAGTTACAATTGAAATTGGCTATATTTTCTGTTTGAGAAATCATATATATATTTAAATGTTCAAGGAAAAGATGATGGAGATATATCACATAACTGAGAAAATAATAGGATATAAAATGCTGCAAAATGAGTGGAGAAAAACAATTTTAGTGAATTAGGTTGTTTTCTGATAACTCTAATCTCTTGAGTAAATATAGGTTTTTATCTATATGGCGTTCATTCCATTACAACCAATGCAAAACTGAAGGAGCCTGCCATATTTTACTTTACTTGAATATTTAACAATTTACACTAAATCCTGCTTTGGCTATAATTTTATGAATTTTCTGTGTTTGTTTTATGTGAAAATGTGAAAATTTGATTTACAAGAAAAATATATATTTGGTTATTCACATGACCAAAATATGTTTTTCACATATATTTGAAATTTGTCCAAATATTTGATCTTTGTCCTGACTCACAGTTCCCCAACACTTAGAATTTCCCGTGTTGAGAGTGTAAAGGTGTCTCTTTTTATGTTAATGAGGTGACTTTTGGAAATCACCTAAGGATGGGGAACCAACCTTGCCAGTGGAACCAACCAGGTG
Organism: Eubalaena glacialis; assembly: GCF_028564815.1. NCBI lineage: Eukaryota > Metazoa > Chordata > Mammalia > Artiodactyla > Balaenidae > Eubalaena > Eubalaena glacialis. The sequence continues at coordinate 104,183,861 of NC_083718.1, forward strand.
ATTAGAGGATTGGAACTTTCAGTCCCACCTCTGACTTCCAGGGAGGGAAGAGGGGCTGGAGGTTGAAAAATTGCCAATGGCCAATGATTTAATCAGCCATGCCTATGTACTAAAGTCTCTGTAAAACCCAGGACTGGGTTCAGAGAGCTTCCAGGTTGGTGAAGGCAAGCAGGTGCTGGAAGAGTAGCAGGCCTGGAAAAGGCACGGAAGCTCTGCACCCTTTCCTGTACCTTGCCATATGCATCTCTTTCATGTGACTGTTCCTGAGCTACATCCTTTTATAATAAACCTGTAATCTAGTGAGTAAACAGATCTTCCTGAGTTCTGTGAGCCATTCTAGAAAATTAATTGAACTCAAGGAGGCGGTGGTAGGAATCTCTGATTTATAGCCATTTGGTCAGAAATAACCGGTAACAACCTGGACTTACTATTGGCATCCTGAGTTGAAGCGGGTTGTTGGAATCTCCAATTTGTAGCCGGGCTGTCAGAACACAGGTAATAGCCTGGGTGTGTGTGGGGGTGGGAGGTGGGATCTGTCTTGTGGGACTGAGCCCTCAACCTGTGGAATCTGATGCTATTTCCAGGTAAATAGTGTCAAAATTGAGTTGAATTAAAAGACACCCAGCTGGTGTCAAAGCATTGCTTGTTGGAGGGGTGCAGAACCTCCCTCTGTCCCCCTCCACTCACACTTTGGAATTGGGTCCAGGAACCTACGTGAGAAATCTCTAAGACCTGCTAAAAATATGAGGAGAATATCTGAAAGTTAAGTGCTTACAGAATTGTAACATATATGTGCTAAATTTCATAGGGTTTTTATAATATACCGGTCTGCTCTTAAGGAGCAGGGCCATATGTAGTGTAAGTCACATAGAGGTTGTTTTATATATAAACATCCTGAGTGAATTTAAGGTCATAATACATGATATTTTTGATGGTTCTGAATATTATTTTTTCTGCTTTCTGATACTTTTGATAGATTAGGAGGAATTAGCTTGGGAAAACCTGAAGTTATATATATATATATATATACACACCCAAGAATATTATAGCTAACAATAAAATTGCTAGTGACAAAGCAGTAAACAATGGTCCTAGTTAAGGATAACAAAGAATGTAATGAGGAAAATAGGAATAAATTAAATGAGTGCAGTTCAAATGGAGGAAGGCAGAGGAGAAGTTTAAATAAAATTTAAGAGTTTACTAAGTATTTGGGGGCTCTGTGACACTGGATTCTCTGGTTAGTAGGGAAGAACAATTTTGATGGTAGGAAAGGTAGAGCTTCTCTTTCTTTCACTTTCAAGTGATTAGGGTGTCTTCTTGTTCTTCAGACTCTAAAGCCAATTGAAGGACAGGTGGGATAGTTTTCAAAAAGAGGAAAGGGGAATAGTAGTTTTCAAAATCTTGAAGAACAAAATTCAAAAATGCTCTTTGATTTGACAGTATATAGCCACCTGGGAATGTTAAAAGTACCGACTAAATTGTGGTTTGTAAATGTTCATATGAAAGCCAAATAAAATGGGGCCTAATAACCAAGGCGATTACTTAGATTTATCATTAATTCATGGCTTAAAAAAAGTTAAAAGCTGCCTTTGTCCTTACTGAGATGACATAATTAGAGAAGGAAAATTCTTCCACTTGAGTTTGAAAAACAGTAGGTTGAATTCAGTATCGTAGGGAGTAATGGAAAAGGATGGGCAGCAGGATAGCAGGATAGAGAGAGGAAGGATTTGAAAATAGCAAGAGTAACCACTGTGGCCCAAAACATGAGTCTAGGGGCTTCCCTGGCAGTTCAGTGGTTGGAGATTTGCCTTCCAATGTGTGTGTGGGTAAGTGCGGGTTTGATCCCTGGTCAGGCAGCTAAGATCCCACATGCCTTGAGGCCAAAGAAAACAAAACATAAAACAGAGGCAGTATTGTAACAAATTCAGTGGGGACTTTGAAAGTGGTCCACATCAAAAAAATCTTAAAACAAACAAAAAACACGAGTCCGCAGCAAATCCGAAGAGTAAGGCTTCAGCAGCACTAAAAGAGACAACATCCAGATGGGACCAGAAGCAGTGGTGTGGCCACTTGGGATCCATGAAGCAGTCCTACCAGGGTATTCCATCCAGTTATTCACATCTTCAAGTAAGGCAGATTAGGGAAGGTTTGCTGCCTGTTAATAAGTGGCAGGCTGGTGGCGATATATCAATAGTTCCAATGACAAGCCTGAAGGCAGAAATGGCCCAAACCAAAAAATCCAAATGGGAATGATAAAATATGAAGAGAAGAGAGAGATGCATATTTGTGCATATGGTTTACCTATGCTAAGCTATATATTATTAATATATTATTTCAGAAATAAATGCATTACAAATTATTTTAAGAAGAAGTCTTGCTTACTTAATTATACAATCTCCATCCTGCCTCACATTGGTACTTCCACCCTTACTTTGCACTCTTTAGTTTGAAACTCTGCTACATTACAAAGTCTTTGTTTCTTTTTTGGGCATAACATATGCCATCTATTTTTTTTGAAGCCCTGCATTCACAATAACTAGCACTTGTTCTGTGCCCAGTATATGCTCATTGATAACTTGAATAAACAAATGGCTAGACTGTTCAATCTATCAAGAAATTAACATTTGAAAACTAGAAAATTGACATGTAATGAATGCTCACTTGTAAAGCAGCATTTATAAATTTGCTATGGTATCAAATATAATGTATTTTTCATTTATGCTTTATTTGAACCATAAAGGAAATTATATATTGTCAAAATAACCACTTTTGATCTATCAACTTGTTCATCTTCATCACCTTAAAATTAGGTTTTATATGGACTATGATTCCAACTATTATATTTTCCTGACAGACTATTTTGTTCAAATGGGGGTGGCAAGAAAGCTAAATTTTCTTTGTCTTAATAGTTCTTTCGTTTATTTGTAAAGGCAATTCTTATCTGGTTTTACAATATTAACATACATTATTACTAACATTGGCTTAACAACGTTGCATTTACTCTTCAGAATGCAACAGTATCCCATTCACATAGATTATGATTTAGTGATTTAAGTCACATTTTCCCAAATATGATATGATTATGTCACAGCTCAGCTTGCAACCTACTATGATCTCATTACATATAGAAGAAATCAATACAGGCTTCTTAGAATGGACTGCATGGTCTTTCATGATCTCATTCTAACTCATTTCCAGCCTAATCTCCTAAAACTCCATCAACCTGTGCAATTACCACCCTGAACTTCCCACTGTTCTCTCTACCTGTGTCAGACTCTTCAGAAAAGGAATCTTCTTTCCATATCCACTCCCATTTCCCTAGTTCAAGAATTCATCCTGTTCTACCTGGACTTCTTCAGTAGTTTCCAATAGGTCTACCCACATGATTTTAAATTAGTTTTCCAGAGTGTATCCAAGGTAAATATTTCAAAACAAAATTCTGAAAATAGCTTGCAATGCATCAAGGAATTCTTATCACTCATAGGATAAGAACTAAACAAGGTGTAGGCATGATGTGATCTGCCCTATTTCTCCAGTCTTTCCCAGTTTCACCTTTATATTCATTATCAATGCTCAGCCATACTGTTTCCATTGCTCCATTTTTATTTGTTTGAAAATATCTTGCTTCCTCATAACACTGCCATGATGTTTCCTTTACCTGGGAATTCTCTTCTGGCATACTCCATTTCACTTAGTGAACTCTGATTCACTTTTCAAACATCAATTTAAAAATTATGGCTTTGGGCTTTCAGTTTCTTCTTGGGATAAAGAGAGATGGAAAGAGTGCCACTGTCACCCTCAAAAACAAACCAAAAAAAGCATCAAATTACAAATTCATGACTTTTCCTGAACCAAAGAACCGAGCTTGTGGCCCAACCAACTAATCCAAAACCTAAGAAGAGACTAGAGCCTTGAGGAAAAAAAAGAAAGGGGGGGACATGAGCACTTCTTCACCTGGGATGATGGAGACAGGCACTGACAAGAAGAATGCAGCTATAGTTGCTAACAAATTGGCAGCTGATTATGTGTTGGTGTGAGAGTTTTGAGACCTCAGGTGGTGCATGTATTCGGGAGGAGTTCACACCCACTTGTAGGTTTTTAAACATGGACCACATAAGATAGTCACAAAAAGATCAGTGAAAGTTCAGAGGAAAGCTCCTTCACAGTGAAGGGTTGGGGGAGGGAAATGGCAATGGCTGCAAGAGGAGCATAAGGTCCCTAAATGGGAAATATCTAAATGATATTTCTTCCCTACCTGCCCTACAAAACTTACTGTGGTAGAAAAGCAATAAACACCATAGCCTTTAGGGCATTAGTAAAGACTGCTGAAGGAACTGTAGGGGCAGGATCAGAATACATGCTTGTCCAGGGTTACAGCTGGAGTAGGGGTAATTATATATAAAGAGTGACAGGTGAACAATTCTGACAGAGGTTCAAAATAATACAAGACTGGAGAGGAATAATCTCTGGGGCACATTGTAAAGAGAAGCCCTAAAACTGAGGTTGAAGCAGAAACGATAATGCCATATAAAATATTAGCCCCCAAAATAACACAAATTATTACCAAAGGAATTAAGTGACCAAGGTGTACTGAGAGTGACAATAGCAAGAAAACAACCCAAACCTAGGCCACTCCTGTTTGGATAGCCTCAAGCCCACACAGTAAAGATCTAGCAGAAGAAAAAGCATGCCAATTTCCAGACCAAAAAAAAAAGTTATTTACCTCAGTAACTACTGTCTTATTTAGGATGTCTGATTTCTTTCAACAAAACATTAAATGGTTTATGAAAAGGCAAGAAATAAAAACTCCAAGAGACAAAAATAATCAATAGAGTTGACACACATGTCAGAAATCTCTGAGTAGAATGTTAAAATCAGTGTAATTAATATAATAAAGTCTCTAATGGAAAAGGTGGACATCATGCAAGATCATATGGGTAATTTTAGCAGAGAAATAAAGTATATAAGAGAGAAAAAAATTAAAATGCTAGAAGCAAGCAAATTAAACAACAGTAAGAAAGATAAGGAATGCCTTCAACATACTTATGCCCAATACAGCCAATTTAACATGCTCCACATGATCAACACATCCAAAAAAGGAAAAAGAAAAAAAAAATCAGTGACTTTGAAGATAGGTCAAAAACAAAAATATACGAGAAAATAGAACTGAAGATCCAAAGGCTATTGGACAATATTAGCTGGTCTAATAAATGTATTCTTGGAATCTCAGAAAGAGAAGAGAAAGATAAGGGGAAGAAAAATATATAAAGACATCATGGCCACAAGTTTTCTAAAATTAGAGACAGATGCAAGACACACACACACACACACATATGCTACCCCACCCTAGTTATTGTCAAACTCCTGAAAATAAATGAAAATGAGAAAAACTCGAAGACATCCAGAGAAGAAAGACACATTACATAAAAAGACCAAAGATAAGAATTACACCGCACTTTTTATCTGAAATCATATAAGCCATAGCACAACGAATTGTCATATTTAAAGTGCTAAAAGAAAAAAAAAAAAAACACTGCCTGCATAGAATTCTATACCCTAAAATATCTTTCAAAGTAAAGGAGAAATAACTACTTTCACACACACACACACACACACACAAGAGATATTAAGAAAAGCTCTTTAGGCATAAAGAATATGAAACCAGACAGAAACTTGGACATACTAAAAAGGATGAACCCTTGATATAAAATAAATGAAGGAAATCATAAAATTCAGTTTTTTCCTTACTTTTAATACCTCTAATAGATAGCTCTGTCTAAAGAAAAATAGTGATATATTGTATGTTTAAAGGATATGTTAATGTAAAATTTATGACAAAAATAGCACCAAAGATTGGAGGGAAGAACTGGTATGTTACATTGTAAGCATCTTACACTACATATTAAGTGATACAACATTGTATAAGTAGACAACATTATTGTAACATAACACATAATGTAATATTATACCTAAGGGTTTACACCCTAGGAACAACCACTCAGTTTTCAAAAGTTATAAATAATGCATAGTAGAGAAAAATTAGGATTGTAAAACATTTTGAACTAACTTAGGAGAAGGCATTAATTATCTTTTATATACACTTATTTTGCTTTATACACTTATTTCAGCTTATGGAAACACATTTTTTGTGATTTATTAGCTGTACACCTTTTTTTCATAAATTGCAAGCTCTATGGCAGTTGGGACCACATATGTTTTTGCATTAGATTACATCCCAGCAGCCTAGTATGTATAATAGGATCAATAAATATTTATTGAATAAATGAATAAAATCTACTTGCCTGTGCAAACAAATTTCTCTGTCTCCAATGCCCTTGGTCCATTTCACTGCCCAGAAGAGTTTCTAGTCTTTCGAGACATGATTCACTACCTCCTCTTGTTTCCTTAATTCCCCATTTGTGCAATACTCTTATTTAGTACTTAATTTCTGTCAGCACTTAACAAGTCAGTAGTCGGCGGTGGGGTCCAATTATGAGCTAAATTTGATCCCTACCTAACAGAGTGCAGCATAGTTTATTGACATGATAATTAGGCAACCAATATTTACAATGCAATGAAAATAGTATAAATATAGTTAAGGGCTTTTGAGGACTCCCAGAATGTGAGAGGATACAGAAAACAATTACTGTATATCACTTTACTAATTATTAAGCAATCACAAGTAGAGATTCCACTCGTTGCAAGTATATCATTTGATATTTTTATTTCCCTGATTTTTTTTAGAAACAGAAATTACCTAGTTTTTTTAAAAAACATTAAATGGCGTTTGTATAATCAAGTACACACTAAGTTTTTCATGTGCTCATTTGGTGTGTTTAGTATAATTTATAATTACACAGTACACAAGTGTACCCTGTAGAAGCAGCTGAGATCTGGTGTAGTTACACATTAACTCTAATTATTATGTTAAAATTAGCTACAGAAAGAGTAATGCAGGTGTTAGACTCTTCCTTGAAATCATAAGCTAAAAGATTTAAGCATATGTATGGAAAACTAGTGTTAGTATGCAATTTACGATAGTTTTTTTTTTTTTTAATTTATTTATTTATTTATTTATGGCTGTGTTGGGTCTTCGTTTCTGTGCGAGGACTTTCTCTAGTTGTGGCAAGCGGGGGCCACTCTTCATCGCTGTGCGCGGGCCTCTCACTATCGCGGCCTCTCCTGTCGCGGAGCACAGGCTGCAGACGCGCAGGCTCAGTAGTTGTGGCTCACGGGCCTAGTTGCTCTGCGGCATGTGGGATCTTCCCAGACCAGGGTTCGAACACGTGTCCCCTGCATTAGCAGGCAGATTCTCAACCACTGCGCCACCAGGGAAGCCCCACAAAGGTTATCTTATGTCATCTTCTCAACAACTGTGCCAAGTGGGATTGTTATAGGTCATTCTGTCTTCTGCAGCCGGGTCACCAGTAGGCTGTAAGGTGCCATTTTGTGCACTGACAAAGATGAGGTCGCTTATGATAGTTTATAATTTGATAGCCCCTTTAATGTTGGGAAGAGTAACACTATACCCGCTATTGGACTATTGTAGAGCAGGGTTTCTCCCTTTGGCCTCTCTTCTCAGTTTCTAAAGTATGTGAACAATTATATATGGAACTTTTAGCTTGCCAGTGCCTCTTAGGTTCCAGGTGTAGACATGACTGGAAATGCCCTTTAAGTGAAGAAGTCTAAGATCTAAAGGTGACTCTTATGGAAATGCAAAACAAAATGTGCTCCTTACTCCTGATCTTTAGTTTTTTTCCTGCATAACATGGAGATTTCAACTGCTCCCCAATATACTCCAAAATTTCAACTCTACTAGCTTGTCACCTACCACTTTTTCTTAATTCACTCCTATTTAACAAGTAGATATCTATATCTACATATATGGATTCATTTTATGAAAGAAATAATGCAAATTATAAAGGATTCTAACAAATATAAAATTATTATTGCCCTCGTGAGTTTAAATTTTTGTCATTTTCAAGTAATTCACTTTATCTCTAGAATGTTCTCAGTCCAAATTAAAAAATATCTTGAGACAAATTAAAATGGAAATACAATGTGACAAAACTTATGAGATGCAGCAAAAGCGGTTCCAAAAGGGAAATTTACAGTGATAAACATGGACCCTAAGAAAATAGAAAGCTCTCAAATAAACAACCTAATTTTACACTTCAAGGAACTAGAAAAAGAAGAAATTAAGCCCGAATAACCAAAATCAAAGCAGAAATAAATGAAATAGAGACTAGAAAGCCAATAGAAAAGATCAATAAAACTAAGAGCTGGTTTTTTGAAAAGCCAACCAAAATAGACAAAACTTTAGCTAGATTGACAAGCAAAAAAGGAGAGAAGGGTAAAAAAAATTATAAGTGAAAGAGAAGACATTACAACTGATACCACACAAATACAAATGATTATAAAAGACTACTATGAAAAATTATATGCCACAAATTGGACAAACTAGAAGAAATGGATAAATTCCAAGACACATACAACCTACCAGAACTGAGTCATAAAGAAATAGAAAGTCTGAACAGACCAATTACTAGTAAAGAGATTGAATCAGTAATCAAAAGCCTCCCAACAAACAAAAGTTCAGGAACAGATGATTTCACTGGTAAATTCTACTAAACATTTAGAAAAGAATTAATGCCAATCCTTCTCAAATTCTTCCAAAAATTAGAAGAAAAGGAACATTTCCAAATTCATTTTACAAGATCAGCATTTGGTCTTACCCTGATACCAAATCAGACAAGGACATGACAAGAAAAGGAAATTACAGGCCAATATCTCTGATGAACATAGATGCAAAAAACCTCAACAATATATTAGCAAACCAAAATCAACAGTACACTACTGTATAACTGAAATTTGCTAAGAGAGTAGAACTTAAATGTTCAATCCCCTCCTTGGATTCAATAATATTCTAGAACGGCTCACAGAACTCAAGGAAACACAGTCACTGGCTTATTATAAGGGATATAATAAAGGATACTGATGAACAGCCAGATGAAAAAATACATAGGGTGAGGTTCAGAAGGGTCCGGAGCTTGGGAGCTTCTGTCCTTGTGTAGTTGAGGTGCTCTACCTTCCTGGCATGTGGATGTGTTCACCAATGTGGAAGCTGTCAGAACCCCATACTTTGGGGAATTTATGGAGGCTTCATCACATAAGAATGATGGTTAATTAACTTGGTTTCCATCTCTTTGCCCCTCTCCAGAAAACTGAGGTGGGCTGGAAGTTTCAAGCTTCTATTCATGGTTTGGTCTTTCTGGTGACCAGTCCCCATTCAGGATCCCATCAAGTGTTGCCTCATTAAAGCAAAAGGCATTCCTATCACTCAGGATTCCAAGGGATTTAGGAGCTCTGTGTCAGAGGCTATCACTCAGGAAATTATCAATACAAAGGTCTTAGGACCTCTGTGTCAGGAATTGGGGCATATATGTATATATATTTGATTTTTTCTCACTCAATTAAAGCAAAATTCAGTTCTTTAAAAATGATTGAACAGTTGCTAAGAATGGAATGAATGTTGCATAACCTATCAAAGAATATATACAATACAATTTATTCTTGTACTGGAATTCCTCAGCTGAGCAGCAAGGACAAATTAAAGAAACAATTGGTTGAATGAACAAATGGACTAACAAGCTATAAATTTTATTATCTCGAGTGATATAATTTTATACTTAGATAATCAAATGAATCCACAGTTTAATTATTATAATACGTTACTCATCATACAAAATAATATACAAAAATAATATATTTCATATAGTGGCAACAATTAAAAATAAAATACAAAGTATTCTGTTTAAAAATAATGTAACAACAATAAATGTAACAACAGAAGTGGAAGATGTCTATGGAAAATATCCAATTTTGTTGAGAATTAAATTAATCCTAAACAAATTGGAAACTATAACATGTTAATTGATGAGTCATGCTATAAATTTTAAAGAATTTTAAAGAACTATTCAATGTTTTAAAATTTCTCAACTCTCAATAAACTAATCTATAATTTAACAAATTCCCATTTAAAATCCCAACTTATTTTGCATGTGGAAATTAGAAATATCTATCTAAATTTACACAGAAATTTATTTAAGAATAGCCAGAATCTGATTCAGTAGAACAAGGTAGGAAAATTTGTCCTAGTAGATATCAAGGCTTACAATAAAGAGTATAATAAATAGGATTATGTGATTTTTGGCATCTTCTTTCAATATAAAGTTTTGTTTTGTGTCTACATTGAAAATCTGTTGTTTAGTGTAGACACCTTCATTAATGATCTCAGCTAGATCTTCTGGATACCCTACTGCAGCTTCAAAATCAGTACTTGCTGTTTTACCTCACACTTTCATGTTACAGAGATGGCTTCTTTCCTTAAACCTCATGAACTTTCAAACTTTCCTTCTGTGTTTTCACTTCTCTCAGCATTCATAGGATTGAAGAAAGTTAGGCTCTTTCTCTGGATTAGGCTTTGACTTAAGGAAATGTGGCTGATTTGATCTTCTAGCCATACCACTAAAACTTTCTCCATATCAGCAATAAGGCTATTTCACTTTGTTATTATTCATGTGTTCTCTGGAGTAGCACTTTTAATTTCCTTCAAGGACAATTCCTTTGCATTCACAACTTGGCTAACTGGTGCAAGAGGTCTCATTTTCAGCCTGTCTTGGCTTTTGACATGCCTTCTTCGCTAAGCTTGATCATTTCTAACTTTTGGTTTAAAGTGAGAGATGCGCAACTCTTCTTTTCATATGAACAGTTAGAGGCCATTGTAGGGTTATTAATTGGCCTGATTTCAATATTGCTGTATCTCAGGGAATAGAGAAGCCCAGGGAGAGGGAGAGAAATAGGGAGTGGCTGGTCGGTGGAGCAGTCAGAACACTCACAACATTTGTTGATTAACTTCACTGCCTTATATGGTCAAGTTTCATGGCATCCCAAAACAATTACAATAATAACATCAAAGATCACTGATTGTAAGTCACCATAACAAATATAATCACAATTTTAAAAAGTTTGAAATATTGTGATAATTACCAAAATGTGACACAGACACAGGGTGAGCAAACGCTGTTGGAAAAATAGCACCTATCGACTTGCTCAAGGCATGATTGTCACAAACCTTCAATTGTAAAAAACACAATATCTATGAGGCACAATAAAGCAAAGCACAATGAAATGAGGTGTGCCTGTAACTTAATAAAAAAATAGGTAAAGCATAAATATTTCTCCAAAGAAGACATATAGATGGCCAACAGGTACATTAAAAGATGCTCGATATTACTCAGTAATCATCAGGGAAATGCAAATCAAAATCCCAATGAGATATCACCTCACAATTACTAGGTTAACTATTAAAAAACAAAAGCTAATGAGCGTTGGTGAGAATGAAGAGAAATTTGAACTCTTGTATGGGGCTTCCTCAAAAAACTAAAAAATAGAACTACCAATGATCCAGCAATCCCGCTTTGAGTAGCTATCCAAAAGAATTGAAATCAGGATCTCAGAGAGACACCTGCACTCCATGTTCATTGGAGCATTATCCACAATAGCCAAGATATGGAAATAACCCAAGTGTTCATCAACAGATGAATGGATAAATAAAACGTATTGTGCATTTTCCCCTGTCAGTGTCAAATTTGATGTGTCTTTAAAATAGTAACACTGTTTTAAAGTTCACTTGGGATCAGGAGATGGAGCCTTGGGCCTGCATGAATTTGGGATTTAGAATTGAGATCACCACATAAAGTTGGAACTCTTGAACGGCTACAGTTTCTGTAAAAATCAGACTGTTAAAAAATTTCCCACTGGCAAAGGAATACCACAAGAAAGTTTTCTGTCTTGGCTTGGGCTCTGGTTGCATTAAAAAAAAGTCTTATGAGCTTTTTTAAGCATGGACCTTCCCTACTACAAATTTATTAACATCAAGTTTCTCCATGCCAATAATTCACCTGTCCTGGCGAAGCAAAAGCAAAACCAAATACAGTAGGGACTTTCCTGGTGGCGCAGTGGTTAAGAATTCACCTGCCAATGCAGGGGACACAGGTTTGAGCCCTGGTCCGGGAAGATCCCACATGCTGCAAAGCAACTAAGCCCGTGTGCCACAACTACTGAGTCTGCACTCTAGAGCCTGCAAGCCACAACTACTGAGGCCTGCATGCCTAGAGCCCGTGCTCCGCAACAAGAGAAGCCACCAAAATGAGAAGCCACCACAATGAGAAGCCCATGCACAGCAACGAAGACCCAACGCAACCAAAAATAAATAAATTTTAAAAAATTAAAAAAAAAAAAAAACAAATACAGTAGTTGGCTTAAGGGACACATTCTCAATTCGACATACAGGATTCTACAAGCAAGACCTGCTGCAGATGACTTGTCAGTTCAAAGTTAGAAAAATGCCCTGAAGAAATCAAGATGAATGAGACAGAACTGAAAGTAAACAGCAGAATTAGTGTCACAGAATTAAAGATGATGTGACTGTTTTAAAAAGTAAAATAAAGTCAAAAAAGAAAGTTAGAAGAAAGAACAAGATATAACAAAGATGATTTGGGAAAAAATTTATAAAACTTCTAGAAACACACAGTTAGTAGAATTAAATATATCATTTAAAATAATTATATAATTACATATATTTACACAGAGATAGATATGGAATCAGATAGATACAGCTTAAAAAAAGAATTGATGAACCAGAAAGTGGGTTGATAATATTACACTGAATAAAGAATAGAGAAGTAAAATGATGAGAAAAAAAAAAAGAATAAGATCTCATATATGTCTTAGAGGAAATTTAGGAGAGGAGGCTAGAAAAGCAGGCAAAACAACAATGTACAGAGAAACAGTGACCAAATGGTGATAGGACAATTTATTATTTCTATGCAAAGAAAAATTAGAAAGACATCTTGCATCATGCATAATATCAACTCTCAGTGTATGAAAAATTGTAATGAGTAAAAACAAACGTTGAAACATTTAGAAGAAAATATACAAGACTAGATGGAAGGCCTCTGATCTGGAAAAAAATTAAAAAGCACAACCCACAAAGAAAAAGCCTAATAAAATTTACAATGTCAAAAGTTTAAAACATCTATTCAGAAAGGACTGTTGTTAAATAGTTGTAAAACAAATCATAGCCTGTCAGAAGGTATTTGCAGCAACAGAAGATTAGTATCCAAACTGCATAAAGAATGTCTACAAATCAATTCTTAATAAAGCAATGGAAAAATGGGCAAGACGTAGAAAAAGATCATAGAATAGGAAACATGAATAAACAAGAAATATGTAAGTAAATGGATCACTGACAATTTTAAGAAGTCACTTTACAATCTCTGAACTATTTAACTCTAGACTTCTTTTACCCTGTTAATATAGTTTATTGTTATTTTGTGTTTCTTAAAATGTATACAGGAAATTTTTACTTCAAATTGATAACATACAAAACTTTGTAACAAAAATTTAAAGGATGTATGGAATTGATCAGACTGTAGTTATCCCTCCCATTTATTCTGGGGAAGATTCAATGGAATCTGTAATGCTCCCGTTCTTAAAAAAAAGTTCTAGTAAACAGAACACAATACAAGATTTGTCAAAGTAGGCAGTAAGTATGGTAGGTACACTTTTGTTTGCTTTATCACACTATAGTTTTCTGTACTCTTGAAACTAACCATAATAAATTAATGACATTTTAAAATTAAGATATTGAAAAAATAAGTCTAGAGGAAGATAAATGTGTAGTTGCAATTTTACCATTGGCAAATTCTGATTAAAGTAACTGTGTAAGTTCAAATGTGTCAAAAAGTAAAGTTATAATTAGTATTCATATCTGTTCTTCACAACTCTTTAGCAGAGCCTGCTATTTTAACAGTTGTATTTGTAATGCAGTCTGTGCCTTGACAAAAGTAAATCAGCAAAATGATTCTCCCTCTTCTTCCACCCTCAGGCTCCGGGCAATCACAGAAACTATGAACATCTGCTTGAATTCTGATTACCATGTTCACTGATTCAGTGCACCCAAATAAGCAACAATTAGTCTGTTCAGCACGTGTCAAAAGATCCGTCGAGTTAATTCAAATTAAGACAGGATAAATTGAATCCAGTTGGCATCATGCATATTTGTATGCAAAATTTAAACAAGCATCAACTGTGCTATGTTATCTTTTTTTTTTACAAGCAAAACAAGAATATATTGTTACATAATTTCAGAAATAACTATTCCTCATAATTTTACTTAGGTCATTGCCTGGATATATTTTCTCAGGGTGGAAAAATTTTCTGATATATTTGAGTGGACTTCTGTATTGCATTAGATTAAAATAGTGTCATTTTTCCTGGGACTCATTTATCTTACTGCCATTAATTATCTCCTAGGCACACAAATGGATTTCAAAGCTTGCAATGCATGAATTTCTATAAATTATACTTCCAAAGGTGAGCACTTTTTAGATATAAACCTGACATTTATTTCTTAAATTTTAAGCATTCCACAAAATGTTAATGTCTTTAAGAGGTCAGGTGATAGATTTCCATCTCATTTATTGGATAGCAGTCTGTGGTATCAAATACCTCTTTACTTGAAAGGAGAGAGAATCTGAACATTCCGAGAATTAGTGACAGCTCTTGGGAATCTGACAGGCTCTTAGCAGAAGACAGAATGATTGCAGTGGCATTAATTATAATCTATCCCATTTTCCAATTGTCACAACTAGACAATGCTCCACGTTCCATCTCTATTGATGTTTCATTGGAGTCAGGTGGACAGTCACCAAATAGCTGTACACTGCTGATCTTCAAAGGAGGAACTCCATCTTGCTGCTGTACCTCTAATACACCCAGATGAAACAGAACTTTTGGGAAAAAATAGACAATTGTTCTACCAAGCTCTTAACTGTTTACTTTTAATGAGTCGTTTCTCCCACCTTTGACACTTCACCATTAGAGAGGAAGAAGAAGGCTGTCAGAATTTGTGATTCTAATTGAAGTTAGAAATAGGAGAACTAAGAAAAGAACAGGAAGAAGCATATCACATTTTTAGGAAATACAAAACAATATGCCCTAGGATTTAGCAGAGAAGAAGTTCACAATGACAATTAGCAAACACTTACCACGATGCCTGCAGATCTAGGCATTGGTGAATATTGCCAGGGTATTAGAGAAAGACAGACTCTAATAGGTCTCCATTTGGATAAATTGGAAATAATTTAGTCCTATATGGGTTAGGGAGTTAGAGACACTTCTTCCCTTCTAATATGGATATCAAATAAGCACTAGGTTGGCAAATAGCATTGCCTGATATGATGATATATATAAATTTTAATACAAGTTTCAGCTGCTAGAATTGGCATTGCAGAAGGAAGAAAAGAATAAGAAGTAATACATATTTCCCATTTAGTTAAAGTATGTTGACAGTGACTTGCTGCTAAAAGCTGATAATTGTGGGAGCCTTGGGACTATTTACAGTAGCTATACCCTGGAACAGGTTTTTTGCCTTTAAAAAGACCTGGTGTAGCAGGTAAGATGTGTGGTCTTAGTGAGATAGAGCAAAGATTTCCTTTGCATAGAGTTCTCCAGTGCTAACTCTATGGGGTGTGTGTGTGTGTGTGTGTGTGTGTATGTCCTCGTGTGTACATAAATTCATCAGGTGCATATGTGAAAGCTTAAACAGAAATATTGAAATCCAGTTAGATTGAGCTGTATTGAATATCCAGTTTCAGAACAAAAGTTTTGCAATTATTATCTATTTTCAAGCTTCCTGGTCCTTTATTTACTCCATCTTTGATATTTAAAAAATTGTAGGGAGTCATGTTTGGCTTGAACTCTCCCATGAAGGTGCTATTATGTCTTTTAGATGAGACATATATAATCCAATTGTTTGCATTACAATTATGTGAATTTGAGCAACATGAGTGTTTGATAGTTATTAGGATGGGCATACTAGATCGAATCAATTTGTGGTCAGGTTTACTTAGATACTACATAGACATGACAGAGTTGAGAGAAGTTACAAGTTATCCTGTCTTGAATTGTTTGCTCCAGTTCTGAGATCAAGAACTCAGTATCCACAACATAAAGTCCCCATGCCAAACCAACCACCAACCCGATCTGATGCGGGAGAGGGCTGCATTCCTTGATATTCCCAGCATTCCTGCTGTGAGCTGAGCAACCTAGTGCTTATTTGATATCTGTTCATCAAGAATTACTTCAAAAATTATCTGCAGGGTACTTATTCTGACATTTACTTTGCATTCACCCTTTTTGCCTTGGAAATATTTATGAGCTTTGGAGATACCTGGGGTAAGGCCAAGAAATGAAATGGGAAGTGGAAAAATTATATAACCTAATTCCTATTTTGTATGTTGTGTCCCAATATATAAACTCCTGCTTTGACAACCAGAGTGACAGAAGCTCTTAAATGAGCTGTCCCACAGAAGGCTAAAGAAAATAGAACTGAGTTAAAAGTTTGTGCCATCTCAACTCTGAGGCAAACAGAATCATTCAAAAATAGCTTGTTTCCATAAACTTAGCAGAAATGCTAGGATTAATAAAGTCTTCTCATATTTATAAACCAGGTTAGCCTTTTTCTCTACTTGAGCTCTTCCAGGAATCTAGGAGGGCATGAGTATACATAAGAGAAATTAAGAGAAAAGTATTTTTATTTTAGTTGGCCATTCTAAAGCGAGCCATGTGGTTATTCAACCTCTTCCAAACCTCTTCCTCCTCCTTGAGTCATCTTTGTATCAGGTCTGTGTGTATCCCTATTTCTGTATTTATTCAATTCTTATGTTAAATCTAGAAACAATTATATTTCTCTCTATTATCATAGTCCTTTATAATTTGTCCAACCTTTCATTCTTCTGATCCTTTCAAATGTGTTACGTCATCAAAGATATTAGCTACCTCAACCAAACTTTGTCAGAAGCGTCTGTGATAGCCACACCTTTATTCTTGATATCAAAAAATTTTTAATTTTAACAGTTCTGTCTTAAACTCAGAGTTTTCTGTCACAGCACAGGAATCTTCCTCTAAATTTAGACTGAATTTAGATAAAAACTGCTCTAAGAAACAACACGCTTTACAACTCTATTTTTAACAAGCTATAGATATGTATTTGTGGTCTGTAAATATATTTCTTTATCTTTTCCACAAGTTTACCTTGAGAATGATCATCAAATAACTGAAATAAGGAGATTTTTCTCTATGGAAACGTCTGCCATGTGGCCCAAGAAACATCACTAGCTCCACTCACTGACAATAGCTTTTTTTTTTAACATCTTTATTGGAGTATAATTGCTTTACAATGTTGTGTTAGATTCTTCTGTATAACAAAGTGAATCAGCTATACGTATAAACATATTCCCATATCCCCTCCCTCTTGCGTCTCCCTCGCACCCTCCCTATCCCACCCCTCTAGGTGGTCAGCAAGCACAGAGCCGATCTCCCTGTGCTATGCGGCTGCTTCCCACTAGCTATATATTTTACATTTGGTAGTGTATGTATGTCAGTGCTACTCTCTCATTTCGTCCCAGCTTACCCTTCCCCCTCCCGTGTCCTCAAGTCCATTCTCTACGTCTGCGTCAACAATAACTCTTATATGTACCATCGGGAACTACTCTTTCCTCATTCCATGTGGCAGTGGGGACTCCATCATTTCAAGTCTTTCCCCAACCATGTCCTAATCCTCTCAAGGAAACATGGTCCCAGGTACACCAGTTCCACTCTCCCAGGATTATGTATTTAAAATATTTTTTGAACAAATCTCAACTTACAAAAATAACATTAAAAATGTGTGGATTTTCTTTACTCAGATTTGCCAGGGAAATTACACTTGTTTTATCATTCATTTTCTCTTATTAGATATTGGCTTTTTTCTAAAACATTTTAGTGTAAGCTTCAAACACATTTATCTCTAAATACTTTAGTGTATTTTCTAAAAAATAAAGACATTGTCTTACATAACCACAGCAAAATTATAAAAATCAGGCAATTAACAATGATAAATTGCTATTATATAATGATCTACAGGCCTTATTAAAGTGTCACCAATTATTCCAGGACCACATTAGTTGTCTTGCCTCTTTAGTTTCCTTTAACCTGGAATAATTCCTCTACATTACTTTGTGTTTCAAAACCTTACACTTTGGAGGAATTCAGAGCAGTTATTTTATAGACTGCTCCATAATTTGGGTTTATCTAATGTTTCTTTATAATTACATGCAAGTTAGACATATTTGCCAGGAATACTGCAGGAGTGACGTAGTGTTCTTTCTAGTACATGATGTCAGGAGGCACAATGTGGTGATATGTTGCATCACTGCTAAGGTTAAATTTACCACTTTGTTAACTTGGTGTCTGCCCTGTCTTGAATGTAAAATTATTAGTACAGTGTTTTCCCCTTATCAATAGGTATCTGTGGGAAGATGCTTTGAAACTATGCATATATTCCATTTTCATTATACTTTTTCCTACGAATTTTAGCATCCATTGGTGATTCTTGTCTGAACAATTCATTACTGCCTTAGTGGTTTCCAAATTACAATTTCTATTTTCATCATGCTTTCTACATGAGCTTTCTTTATTCCCCATTTATTTTTCATATCAATATCAACTCATACATACTTTATTCTATGGATTATAATATATCACTATAATTATTTATTTTTGTTGCCCGAATTCCCCAGATTTGACCAGTTGGGATCCTCTACAAGCTGACTTATGTGTCTTTTTTTCCCTTTTTCCTTTGATTGGAAAGGGATTTTATATATATATATACACACACATGTGGTTATAACCATAAGTTTATACTGTTACCTCTAAGTCATATTCAACTGGACGATATATGTTCTAGCTGTTTTTCCCTTCTATACTTGTAACTCTGTTTTCTAACATTGAGAATACTGGCTCATTTCCACAAAGTGTTTGTTTATTTTCCTAATCCTAAAATAAATATAAAGTAGCATCAGAATTTTTAGCCTATTCCCAAAAGAGCTGTGCATAATGCACAGAACGCATAGAAGAAAAATAGTTTCAAAAAATTGTGAAATATTTCGTTACATTCATCCTCCTCAACAAGATCCTCTTAATTCAGAATTTTTAAAACAGGTTTAATTGACATACAACATTATATGCTTAGTTTCAGGCATACAACATAATTCAATATTTATATATATTGCAAAATGATCTACACAATAAGTATAGTTAAAATCTGTCATCATACGTAGTTACAGAGGGGTTTTTTTTGAAGAACTTTTAAGTAGTATTATCTGACTTCCCGATATTTAAAAAACTTTTTATAACATCTTCCATGTCTTAGCTGTATGGACTGTACCTTTTCTACCTTTACAGAAATCTGGTTAATTTCCTAAACTTTTTCTTCCCTAAGAAACTGACTGTTGACCAGTTTCTTCATGGTTTGAAGAACCATCATATCCGACAAATGAAATGAGATAAACAATAGCAGCTACTGGTAACCAAGTCATTTTTAAAATAAACTTTGAAAAATAAGTTTGCAAAATTGAATCTCCATATCTTCCCAGGATATAATGATATCTCTCCAGCAAAATACCTTAAATTAAAAAGTTACTACCATTGGCCATTATAATAGTTTATAATATTACATATTTCCAAAACACTTAATTACATGATCAATTGTTCTACCTTTGAGTTGGAGGTTTTAGTCATAGCAAAGGTCACTACCAAAGAAAGCAGTGCGTCAATATTTTTACTGCTAAGAGAATCGACTTGAGGACACGGGGGAGGGGGGAAGGGTAAGCTGGGACGAAGTGAGTGAGTGGCATGGACATATATACACTGCCAAAGGTAAAATAGATAGCTAGTGGGAAGGAGCCTCATAGCACAGGGAGATCAGCTCGGTGCTTTGCGAGGACCTAGAGGGGTGGGATAGGGAGGATGGGAGGGAGGCTCAAGAGGGAGGGGATATGGGGACATATGTATGCATATGGCTGATTCACTTTGGTGTACAACAGAAACTAACACAGTATTGTGAAGCAATTATACTCCAATAAAGATGGTAAAAAATATATACATATATTTTTTTACTGCTAACCTTTTCCTTTCTCTTCAGAGTAACGTTATATTTCAGATCTTTAAGGTGGTCATCTCCACAGCAAACTCTTCTTACCCCTGTCTCCAGATGCCAGCTAATTAGTAGCCAAATACTTTACTCAATTTCCTATCCTGTAGATTGACAGGGCCATTGCCTCTAGCTATTGTTTTTTGCTATAGATCTATGAAATGAATTTTTGGAAAAAACCAATATAAACCAAGGTTATGTTTTTTATCTTCTGTACTTTTTTATTGGAGGGTTGAATTACTGTTGTTTTAACTAGTAAAACTGTTGAATGTGATCATTAAAATTCTATTTTGATTTAATGAAGTTATTGAAATATTAGATCATACTGAAATAATTGTATGGACTATTCACCATCTGACTGATATGTGTTTAGAGTAATTTTGAGAAATCTAATTTATTCAAAAGTATTTATAAACCAAATGTGTATTACATGTATTGTCTTTATTGACCATATGCTACAGGATATAAATTAAACTAAATTAAGACCAAGAGATAAAATTATGTTTTATGGGCCATGAGTGCCATTTAGAGATATTTGATGCAGTCAGCCTTTAAGTACGTCATCTTAACAAAATGATAATAATATGGTACCTTAAGCAAACTCTAAGATGAGTCAGTCAGTTCTATTTAAGGTGGATTGCAGAGAAATTATCTGAGCTTTCTCTCATTTCAGTTTAAAACATTAAGACAGTCTTTTGCTTTGCAGATTATATAGACATTGCATTTACTGCAGGTGATCCATCTTCATTTAAAGCTGTACTCAAATGCCTTTAGCACTTATTGCTGTTAACAAGAATGTGGACTACCTTAATCCACTGTCAAAAGAGATCAGGGAGAGCTGGCACAGAAGACAAGGAGAGAAAATACATAAACATGAAAGAAGTTATCGTGGAAATAAAAATAAAGGATAAAATTTAATCTAAAAGAACTTTCAAATGAAAACAAAATGTGCTATTTTATATAGAACATTTCAGGAATCCAGATATACAAGATTCATCATGGAAAGAGCCATAATTTTAAAATTTTTCTATTTCCTTATCTATAATACTGGTTATTGACTAGAAGGTCTGACTTATTAAACATCAAGAAAATTGAGTATAATCTTGGTCTAAATAGTTGGGCTCACTTGAACTGGTGTTTTCTATTGAGGTTGATGTTTATATTATATGACAGGCTGGATTTATTAGCAGATCTTTTTTAAAAACTGAGATAGAAAAATTTGGCAAACGATATTTTTGGTCACTTCAGAGTTCATTTTAACACTTTTAGTCTTACTCATTTATACTGTCTTTGACTGTCAATCTAAAATTCTATGAGTTTATGAGTCTTTCTTTTCATAATATAATACGAAATTGACCCTGTGCTTTATCCTCTATGGAATATATTACTGTGCTCTGTGAAATAAAATTATTTTCACCTTATGATTATGGTGATAATATTTCTGATTCTAGTAAATTGCAAATTTCAGAGCACAGACATACGGGGTGCGGTGGGGCTGTGATGAGCAACTCTATTGATAGTTTAAGAAATCAGTGGGGACTTCCCTGGTGGCACAGTGGTTAAGGATCTGCCTGCCAATTCAGGGGACATGGGTTCAAGCCCTGGTTCAGGAAGATCCCACATGCCGCAGAGCAAAAAAACTCGTGTGCCACAACTACTGAGCCCATGCACCGCAACTACTGAAGCCCGCGCGCCTAAGAGCCTGTGCTCCACAACAAGAGAAGCCACCACAATGGGAAGCCCACACACCACAACAAAGAGTAGCCCCGCTCGCTGCAACTAGAGAAAGCCTGCGCGTAGCAACGAAGACCCAACACAGCCAAAAATAATAAATTAATTTATTAAAAAAAAAAGAAATTAGTGGAAATACTTGAGATTAAGGAAAAGCATGAATTTCTCTCTACCACATCATCCCAAAATAATATTTTGTTTGTGAAAATTCTTTCATTCACTTCATTACACTTCCATCATCCATTGTTCCTAAGCATACCACTACTCCTTACGATCCACTTCACAATTTGAGTTTGATGGTCAGGAAAAGCAATTAGTGGACAATTTTTCTCTTATTGTCTGTCTGCATTTTAAAATAAACAATTTACTAATTTATTCTTCTCTAATTTTATGTATGCATTTTAAAATAATTTCCTACTTAAACAGGAAAGATAAATTAATTGGAGACAATGAATGCCATGTTGAAAGCATTACCCTACCCCCACTTTTTATTGCTGTTATAGTGTCAAACAAGTCCTGAAAATGTTTTATGCCTCAGAGTCCAAAGCAGTAAGTTTCTGAGTTGGAGAACTTTCTTGCCAGACTTTCATGTTTGGTGAGTATTTCCCAGTTGTTTCTGAAATGACTCCCTCTGAGGATATTGTTGAAATATTGTGTACACGGCTGCTTGTCAAAGCCAAGAAATGATGCAGAGCTGCTCACATGAGTTTTCTAATTGTTCTTGTACTAGCGACTGAGGAATTCTCACAGATGGGCTTATCATAACACTTTGTTAGCATTTTTGTATAACAAATGCCTTTTCATCTGAAGGAAACCCTAGAGGAAAATACAACATTCAGGAACAGGGTTGGAATATTAATTAGTTGAGGCTTCAAGTAGGAAATTTTCTTTTTTAATATGCTAAATGTACATAGTTAAATGTGTTTATAAAATTCAGTTTAAATTTCTTCAAGTTATAGACAGAAGTCATAGTTTCTAGATTTATAATGAATTATTTCTTTTCTATTTAGCTCTTTTATTTTAGAATCTTTCACTTTGATATCTGTTATTCTATAGATGATTAATTTAGGATTTGTTGCATGTTTGCTGTTGTCATCAATATTTCTAATCAATGTCATTGGGTGAGTATTCATTAACTGTAGCTATTTCAAAAAAAGGCTTACAAGTTACCATAGGATACATTTTAAATTAGAACATGGTCCATTGACTAGGATTTTGGTTTGCTTGGTTGTCTGTAGGCTGGAAGTGTGGTGAATTTTTTAGCAATGAATATTCTTATTTAATTAGTTATAGAAATTAATATTAAAGTTACTAAGGTCTTAAAAAATGGTGTTGAATATGGGGCTGTTTTCATACTTTAATAACATTGGCACATTCATTATTAAATATCAAATCAAAAAGGAAATATAGAGATAATATTATTTTGGTTGGGTATACATTTTCAGAAAGGAACATTTCAAATTTCAAGTTGATCTCCCTGAGGCAGTTATCCGCAGTCCACTTTTGCCTGTTATTTATTGAATTCTGTCTTTTAAGCTTATTCTGGGGTGTGTGTGTGAGAGAGAGAGATACTAGTAAGAATAGTCTAAAGTTAACATTGCATGAATCCTTTATACTTTCTTCGTTTTCCTAAGGTCTACTAAAATTATTTCTCTTGTCCTTCATATTGAGATGTTAATAAATGAGCAGTATTTAACTTAATGTAAAAAATGAACAAAATAATCTGATATCTTTCTTCTCTGTTCTATTATTCTCTCTTAATGAAAAATATGATTAATTCACTAACATTTCCAAATAATCTTTATCATTAACCCTATTAATTTAAAATTCTGTCAATTAACATTTATTCATGGTCTGCTTTTTATTTGTTTGATTTATGGAAGGCATTATTTTATTATTTTTGCTTGGCTATACAACTACTTAATGTACAACTTTTAAAAGTGATAAATTTTCTCATATCATTAGTCCTTATTTGTGATATTTATCTTTCTTGTGTTCTAGGAATACAGAAAGGTGTTTAAAGTAAAATATGAAATGAATTATTTTGAAAAGTATCAGTGCTTTAATTGTGTCCAAAATCTACAATAATTCATATTGATCAATGTGGAAATGAGAAGGAATTAAAGCCAGGTATCTCCAGTACAATAAACACAAAATGGGTGACAGTGGAAATGCAATGAACCAGCCAGTGATTGCCAGCTATAATGTTACAATGATTAGACTATTGTCAAATTTTAAAACATAATCCACATGGGTTCATTCCAAAGCAACATGCTTGATTTAAGGAGTTTCTATGATGTGCAGGAATAAGAGCATTTCATAGAGTGATATCAGACAGAGACTCAAAACTTCCTTCAAAGGCTGGCTCAAAGTGGTGGATGAAATAGCAAGCAGGGGGCACTGCAGCTTTATGAAACTATCTCAAAGACGATGATGAGAATCTGGTCTGAGATTTCTTAAGAGTTTAAATATGATTTTCAACTTCTTGTGATATAAATTGAATGACCTTGAAAGAAAGATTCTGTTAGGAGTTTATTCTTAAAAATTAAGTCAGACTTTTCTCACTTGTCCCATTTTAAAACATGATTTTTATTTTAAAGACTTACATGTATTTTTTAAAGGATGATTCTTTTCCTTATTATTAAAGAGCTGATTCTCAAGAACCTTGGAGAGTTGGCAAATGAGGTTAGAATTGTAATGTTCTATTCCATTTAATCAGTTTTTAGAAACACATTTCTATTAGAGAAAAACCTGAGGTTTAAAGTTAAACTTTTTTTTCGGAATGTATTTTGGACATTTGATATTTCCAACTCTTAATTTAAATGATATTATTATGTTCAAGTTTACAGAAGAAAATTTAATACATTTTACTTCATTAGTACCTATTGAAAGACATTGCATATGGACCAAAACAGTCTTCTTTCTCATTATAAAGTCAATAAGGAAGGGTTTTCTTTAAAATATTTTCCTAGAACAAGTATAAATCACAAGTTCCAGGGAATAATTTGTTCAAGGCTCTTTGTTAATTTTAAACTTTATTAAATTATCAAGTTTATCTGTGTGTATGTAGTAATAATCACATTAATTTAATATCCTGCATAAAGAAAAAGTATTCTAAGCCAGCACAAATTGCTGTTGTTTTCTTTAGGTGATAAGAAATCAAAGATCTGATTCTTTAAATTTAATTGCCTGGACAGATAGTTATGGACCTTCAACTACCTCAGTAGAAATACCAAGGTAACTATTCACCTGTACTTTTGAACTCTGAGCAAAGCCTGCAGATCACTGATCAGCCAGAGATCAATTAACCTACCATTTTCTCTCTGATATCCACCTTCACTTTACTAGAAACCTGAAAAGCAGTCTAAGCCACTATAGTGTTCATCCTATCCTCCTTAGGCACTATTTACATTCAAGATCTGTGGTTTGTGTATATATATTACTGTTGGAATCTTATTCCTATAATGTTCCATATTCCATCTTACTTCCATC
Organism: Eubalaena glacialis; assembly: GCF_028564815.1. Taxonomy (NCBI): domain Eukaryota; kingdom Metazoa; phylum Chordata; class Mammalia; order Artiodactyla; family Balaenidae; genus Eubalaena; species Eubalaena glacialis. The sequence goes on from NC_083718.1 coordinate 104,209,182, forward strand.
TTTTAGGAGAGACAAGGGATCATATTTAGAGAGCATATCAATGTTGTTATATCTCACCACTGCAGTTTTGCGATTTGTATTATAGAGATAAGAACACCCAATTTCTCCCTTTTGTCAGCTTAAGACCTCTAAAAGTCTGTTTAGTTAGAAAATGTGAGTTCCATTTTGATATATGTGAAAATGAAGCTCGTATTTCTTAACTATTTTATGTATATATAATTTTGGTATACATATATACCAAAATTATATATACATACAACAGAAATATATATTATTGATATAATAAAAATATACCTATATATAGCATATTGGTATAACATATTTATCAGACATTTTTGCTGCTAGATCCACGCAGATCCCCTTACTGCTTCTATAAGCAATTCTCCCTGCTTCTCTGTGTTTTCTTTCTGGGCTTGCATCTGTACCTTTCTTCAGAGGAATACCTTGTACTATAGGGAGCAGAAAAATGCTTGTGAGTTTGGGAGTTTATGTCAGTTCTCCCCGTAGATCAAAGAAGTAGAAATGAAGAATAAGTAATTAACAAATGACCAGATCTCTTCCCTAGCTTTCCCTTCAGTAATCTCCGGAGCAAACTGTGTGACCAAACTGTGTGACCAAAATAACCTCTAGAGGAAGATCACGAGGAATCAGTAAGTCTGCACACAAGCCTGCACACAGTGGGGGTGGCAATGACTCTGATCCCTCATCTCAATGATTAACTGAGATTACTTCTCTTTTTCCCTTTAATGACTTTCATGGCTAAGCAGAATCTCCAGAGATGGTTTTTGGAGGACAGTGAATCTACCATCTTCCCAGATTGCCGGCATTCTGATTAAAGGCACCTTTTTTTCCTACCATTGTTGAGTATTGATTTTGTAAGCAGTGAGCAGGACCCCCGATTCATTCGGTAACAGTAACTATTAACGCTATAAAACACATTTATTTTTGCTAATAAATATCTCAAATTTAGTATTACCGGAGGGGATCAGTGCAGTTCTCCTGACTGGCAATCTCAGAACTGTATCAGCAGTAGCTTCCATACCCAATGTATTAACAGTGGCTTATACATACACAGTTTTACCGCCTTACTTAAAAGAATTCTGAATGTAAGCATCCTCTGGCTTATGTGGCTACTCAAGGAAGTCATCAAATGCCTAGAGCTAGGAAGTCATTAGGTAACCTCAGGATAAACTCACAGCCCAAGATGGCTTATAAGAACTTTAGGATTCCATTAACCAGTTTTCATGAAGGCCTATACAACACTCACATACATGAGTTAGTGGAAATCCCTAATCGCAAGAAATTCTGAAAAATGTAGTTTCTAAGTTGAGTGTGTTGCTTCCCTAAATGAACTATTTTTCTGAGGCAAAAAGAGAAAAAGGATATTGAGTGACAACTAGTATTCTAATACTTGACTGAACAATTACATTATTTATATTTGTTTGAATTGAACCATGCATTTCAATTTCCTCTGTAGCAAAGTGTTCAATATCACCTTTGAATTTTGTCAGACCATTAAATTTATCCAGGAGTAGTATGTGGGGAAGGAAATAATCTGACAGTCTTAAAAGGCCTCAAAATTTAATTTATGCACTTTCTAGTAGATAATTTACAGAAAAAGTAATATGTAGCAATTCATCTAGAAGTCATGTTACTCAGAAGAAATTTTAAAAAATTAAAAGTAGTTTACTACAAATCTTCAAAAACGTTTCAAAGCTACAAAAAATTCCAACAATGCCAGATTATGAATGGCATATCTTCACATCAAGAGAAATAAAGTAGGTACTCAGACTAGAATTCTCATTTTTGTTCTTTTTATTTTTTTGTGTTTTTGCAAGATTTAACCAAAACCATATGATCCAACAATTCTACTTTGGGGTATTTATTCATAGGAAAAGAAAACACTAACTCAAAAAGATATCTGCACCCCACAATGTTCATTGAAGCATTATCTACAACAGCCAAAATATGGAAATTAAGTGTCTATTGATGGATGAATGGATAAAGAAATTCTTGCCATCTGTGACAACATCAATGGACCACAACGTCATTATGCTAAGTGAAATAAGTCAGACAGGGAAAGCCAAATACTGAATGATCTCTCTTATATGTGGAACCTTGAAAAAAATTTAAAAAAAAAAGCTTATAGATACAGACTCGTGGTTGTCAAAGGTGGGGGGTGGAGGGTGGGAAAAATGAGTAAAGGGTGTCAAAATGTAAAAAGAAGAAAAAATTTAAATAAAAATTTAAAAAGAGTATGGGGCAAGAATTAGTTACTATAGCATGATTTTTTAAATTACAATGGGGAAAACACCAGCAGATTTACAAAGTGTGACAACAGCAGAGTTTACTCACAAATTATCTTTAGGTTTATGGATCGAAGTTATCCATACAGAAAACATCACTTGGTATGAATTAAATTACTAGGCTAGAAAACAAATCTGAGCTTTAGTTACAAGCCTACCACGGACCCTATAGCCCTAAGTAAATTAATTGCTTTTTTTGTTTTTTGTTTTTTAAGGCTTTGAATCCTTAAAAAATAAATAAATAAAAACAGGATAGAAAATGGTTCCCAAGGGAAGTAATAATTATGGTAAAAACAAACATTAGGATCACTTCTAGTTTTAACTCCATTTATCCTCATTGTACATTCAAAGATGATTTTTTAAAAAAGAAAAAATATTCATGTTGGAGGTATAATCATGTATTATTTTGCAAATAAAAACAATCAGTCAAAATTTCTACCTAATACAAGCGGTTAGTGAGTCTGCTAGTTTATATAGTGGTTATTTCTTGTGTAATACTTAACAATGTCAACTATAAACTAGCCTGTGCAAGAATCAGTCGCATGAAGATACCATACTGGGATGGATCATTTAATGTCATTGGTACATCTGAGTGTATAAGCACTTCTTTCTTGTTTCTGCTTCTATCTCCCTGCTTCTTTCTCTGCCACTCTTTGACCTCTTCCTAATTTCCTGAACTAGGATTCTTTTATTTGTAGCCTTGATCCCTATTTTTCAAAGAAAATGCTATTCTGATGAATGTCCAACCAGAAATAACTCAGGAACAACCACAAGTCCAGTCTCCTGCCCCTCAATTACATATTCTCTCTCACATGTAAAGAATAAACAATTCTGGGTCATTAAATAATGACTCATATTCTACTCTCATCATTATTCTGCCTAAGAATCTGTAAGAAAAATAAATGTCTATTAGTAAGACATCTAAACCCCTTCCCCATCAAAAAGGTAGAAAAGTCCAGGGAAAGTTGATTACATTTATTTATTGCCAAATAAGTTAAATACATAGACTATTTAGATTCCTTTTTTTTTGGCAAAGTAATTTTATTCCATGTTTATTTTCAGTTGACTCCGTTCATGACTGTTTTTAACTGGATAAATTTAACTAAGCGGCTCAAGGCAAGAATTACTTTAAGTTGTTTTCTTTAAGAATTACTTTAAGTTGTTTTGCTCAAGGCAAGAATTTCTTTAAGCAGGATGGGGGATCAAGAGCTCCAGAGTGAAAGAGATTAGGTGCAAAGTGTAGCTGACAGCATCTAATTCAATTAGGTAAGAAAAAAATCAAAATTCAAAATTATAAGATAATGAAATTTGAGGGCAATGGCAAT